>NW_028241151.1:0-68963 GCF_964263255.1 Lissotriton vulgaris | reverse complement strand
CACTGGCCAGATCATGTGTTGTGAGTAGGGCATGACCACATCAGATCGATGCTGGAAATAACATTATTGTGTGCCTGCTGTCTGGTTGCAACCAGAGGAGTACAAACACCAGCATGTGACTTGGTTGGTGGCAGGGGTGGTAACAGCCTCTTAGTGGGACATTACTGGACAGTGCACTGTCGAGTTAGATTATACATTACACATGTTTATATTTCACATTATTGCAATTGTCAGTACAGAAATTTCCACCCAATCATCGTCGGCTCTGTACTCACAATTAGACACCAGCTCTTCAAGAGCAATGGTCAGCCTGAATACATTTGAATATGTTAAAAGTAAAAGCTATTCTCTAAACACCGTTAGACAATGCACATCTTACCTGTTCATCTTCTTCAAACTCCAGCAATAGGTAACATGCCTTACAACACTGGCATGGAGGGTTTTTGAGGCAAAAAGTAGAGATGCATCTTGGAAGCATGAATAGTGCATTGAGGGATCTCTAACCACATTTCCTATTTCCTCGGATAAAACATAAATCTACAAAGAGGGATGGTGTGTGCTTTTGTCCTGAGCTCTTCCTCCACCTCCCTTCTCTAGTTGACAAAGAGATCAGCTGTAGAACAAGAAATCCATGTGATTTTCTACTGTATAACACTTCCCATAAAAGCTTCGATACTTTGAGATGTATCTGTGAGCATTCTAGTGTCTGGTGATGACATAAGCAAATGAAGAGTTCTGGGGGCAGAAAGGGCGCCAAGCAGCTTTAAAATGGGAAAGGTTCTGCAGGAGGTCATCACAGAGACATTAGATCAATGCATGTTAATGGCTCCCTGTGTTCCCAATGTAACTGTGGTGTATGGGAGAGACAGTCTCAAATGAACACTTCAGCGTTTGATTATATATGGGATGTTGAGCCCAGGTGGAACCTGATACAGACACTTCCAGATCCACCTGGGAGTGATCAGACCCGACTACCAAACTGAGAATGCATGTCTTCAGGGGGTGGGGCACGCCACGCAACACCTTGAAGGCATGCCTCAAAATAGTGTTTTGTCTAGGGCCACTCAAGGTGCTAAATTGGGGAGGCTGGGATTGAAAAACCCAGAACTCTTTGGTCCAGTGTAAAATAATCCAGACAGCAACATCTCTTACTTTTGTAGGCAAAACTCCAGCGCTTGATTTGTAAAAGAATAAGTGCAGGTGCCCAAAGTTTTACTTAGAAGCTATTGAAGGTCAAAGTTCTGAATACCAAGCCTACGTAGTATTGATTCCACTATATGCCTTTTTCATCCACCACAAGACACACCCTGACGCTTGATCTCACTCTTTAGGTTCTTTGTCCATCTTGTTTTCTTTCTTTGTCGCTGTTTCTATGTTTGTCTTTTTCTACTTCTTTCCCTCTCTTGCTATGGATAAAAATGTGATGAGGAAATATAAATGCCATCTCATTCCTACAAATGTCACAATTCAGACTATTCCAGGTCTACCAATGCTAAAAGAGTGGCACGGCCGCAAGGTATTATTTCTTTTTAATGTGTCTAGAATTCTAGAATTGTTAAACACTGTTGTTGGGCTCACCTCGAAATTAGACAGACAGAGCCACCAAGTGGCGGACTGTAATTGTTTTGTTTTTAGGGCTCGCCTGCTGTGCGCATGCGCACAGCTGGAAGCTCTATAGGGGCTTATCCAGTGTTTAACCACCACTGGCGATTCCACTGGCGATTTCTTTGAGTGCATGTGCTTTTTAGGTCATTGCGCAAGCGCAAGCCCTAAAAAGCGCGTGCACAATGCCACCAGCCGCCTGCCTGCCTGCCTCGCATTACCACATCAAAGGCAGCTTCTCAGCGTGCGCTCATCCCCTAATTATTCACGGCCGGCCGGCCGTACTTTCAGTTTCACGGCCGCCGGCCGTGTCTCCTTTTATGCTAACTCCCTCTCTCCTTGCATCCTCCTCTTTACTTCGATCCCTGCCGTTTTCTCTCTTCTCCGGCTGTTTGCTTTGCTTCCTTGTTAGGACTTGTGCCCTGTGTGTAATGTAATCGGTGCTTATGTAAAGCGCTCCAATATGATGACTTAAAATCCAGTCCTCCATGAATCCAATTGTTCAACTACATTTCCGCAAAAGCTTTTCCTTGTTCCATGTTTTTCTGGCATTTTCTTAGTCTCCTACGAACTAGTGAGGCTCTTCCCCACGTGTAAATACATGCTGCTTTTACCGAGTCAACGCACCCACACTCGCCCTTCATCTGCGTATGCTGCATACCAGGTCCTTCTTCTATGTCGTTAGCTCCGTCACATGATGCCTATGATATAATGAGGCAGCATTGGTGAGAGAGAGGCACTGGGAGAGCCCCGGGCTACCAAAACACAAGGAGGGGGAGAGAGAGGGGATGGGAAATAGAAAGTACGCAACCTGCAGCCTGGAGCCCACACAGCCAGTCAAGAAGGGAAGCAGCCACAGCACCACCTTCCTACGCTTCCTCTCACAGCACAGCAGCCAGCTAGATCCCAGGAGCAGAAGACATCACAGAGATCAGGACCACAGGCAATGCACCTGCCAGCGGACCGTCTGTTTTAAAAAACCCACTGCAAACAACATTCCTCGTATGTATCTATTAATTATGGGCGTGAATACATAAGAACAAATTACACCTCGTCCATTTTTCATTTTTTCAAACTCATGGATGCAAAACGACGTCAAGGGAAACAAGATGAGCACCTGGTCACTAGTGTCAAGGTCCCGAGTTGCCGACTTGCAGGATCGGAATAGTTGCAGAGGGCAGTCACGGATCAATGTGAGATTACAGCAGCCTTGGGTTAAACTAATTGCGGACACATGCTGTAATTAGCACGCAGTACTTTCAAAGCGCTTCATTTCCTTAAGCAGGTGACACACGCTTTTGACTCACAATTAGAGCGGCGGCTCGATTTATCGACCTCGGAAGAATAAACACTCGTAGTGACTTCATATCCGTCCACGAGACTGACTGTCAGGCGCTACTGCCACACGCACCCCGGTAAAATCTCAGTCACTTCCTAAACCAGTCGTTTCTTATACTGTTGTGAAGTCTCACCCATTACCTATCACTCACCTCAAACTCATCAAGAGTGTCACTGGTTCCCCATCGTTGTGCACATGTGGTTCAAGTGAGCAAACTCCATAGCTTCATCAAAACTGCTGAGGAGTCCCACCCAAATCCACGTCAGAGGTGTCACACTTCAATGGAGTCTCGCTCGTTATACGTCACTCACATCATTGGAGTCTCCCTCTCACGCGCCCCATCACTCACCTCAGGCAGTGCGCGTCTCTCTCAGTCAAATGTGAAACACCTCCTATAGTTCAATGGGGTCTCGGTCTCACTCCATCACCTACGTCATAGACACCAGAGTGTCCCTCACTCCTCATACAGATCCATGGTTGAATGCAGTCTCCCCCTTAAACCACCTCTCTCCTCTGACTGTAAGGAGTCTCTCAGTCCCTACCGTAGGTCTCATGGGGACCACAGGAGTCTCGCTGAGTCCATTTCACTTGTTGCATACCCACAGATGCACCCACCACACAGCTCCACTGACACAGCTCCACCGATGCACCCACCACACAGCTCCACTGAGGCACCCACCACACAGCTCCACCGAGGCACCCACCACACAGTCCTACCGATGCACCCACCACACAGCTCCACCGATACACCCACCACACAGCTCCACCGATGCACCCACCACACAGCTCCACCGAGGCACCCACCACACAGCTCTACCATGCCCCACCACACAGCTCCACCGATGCACCCACCACACAGCTCCACTGATGCACCCACCACACAGCTCCACCCACCACACAGCTCCACTGAGGCACCCACCACACAGCTCCACCGAGGCACCCACCACACAGCTCCACAGAGGCACCCATCACACAGCTCCACCGAGGCACCCACCACACAGCTCCACCGAGGCACCCACCACACAGCTCCACCGAGGCACCCACCACACAGCTCTACCATGCCCCCAAAACACAGCTCCACCGATGCACCCACCACACAGCTCCACCGACACAGCTCCACCGATGCACCCACCACCCAGCTCCACCGATGCACCCACCACACAGCTCCACCGATGCAGCCACCACACAGCTCCACCGATGCAGCCACCACACAGCTCCACCGATGCACCCACCACACAGCTCCACCGACACAGCTCCACCGTTGCACCCACCACCCAGCTCCACCGATGCACCCACCACACAGCTCCACCGACACAGCTCCACCGATGCACCCACCACCCAGCTCCACCGATGCACCCACCACACAGCTCCACCAACACAGCTCCACCGATGCACCCACCACCCAGCTCCACCGATGCACCCACCACACAGCTCCACCGATGCAGCCACCACACAGCTCCACCGATGCAGCCATCACACAGCTCCACCGATGCACCCACCACCCAGCTCCACCGATGCACCCACCACACAGCTCCACCGAAACAGCTCCACCGATGCACCCACCACACAGCTCCACCGATGCACCCACCACACAGCTCCACTGATGCACACACCACACAGCTCCACTGACACAGCTCCACTGATGCACCCACCACACAGCTCCACCGATGCACCCACCACACAGCTTCACTGAGGTACCCACCATACAGCTCCACCAAGGCACGCACCACACAGCTCCTCCGAGGCACCCACCACACAGCTCCACAGATGCACCCACCACACAGCTCCACAGATGCACCCACCACACAGCTCCACAGATGCACCCACCACACAGCTCCACAGATGCACCCACCACACAGCTCCACCGAAGCACCCACCACACAGCTCCACCGATGCACCCACCACACAGCTCCACCGATGCGCCAACTAAGCTCCACCAATGCACCCACCACACAGCTCCACCAATGCACCCACTAAGCTCCACCGATGCACACACCACTCAGCGCAACCACAGCATCACTCAGCGCAACCACAGCATCACTCAGCGCAACCACAGCATCACTCAGCACCACCACAGCATCACTCAGCACCACCACAGCATCACTCAGCGCAACCACAGCATCACTCAGCGCAACCACAGCATCACTGGTTCAAATATGTTCTTTCAATGTTTCAAACTGTTTTCAAGCTTTCACGCTTTATTACAAAACACAAAAAGATGTTAATATTTCACTTCTGTTCTTGGATTTCCACACAGCTCCACCGATGCAGCCACCACACAGCTCCACCGACACAGGTCCATCGATGCACCCACCACCCAGCTCCACCGATGCACACACCACACAACTCCACTGACACAGCTCCACTGATGCACCCACCACACAGCTCCACCGATGCACCCACCACACAGCTTCACTGAGGTACCCACCATACAGCTCCACCAAGGCACCCACCACACAGCTCCTCCGAGGCACCCACCACACAGCTCCACAGATGCACCCACCACACAGCTCCACAGATGCACCCACCACACAGCTCCACAGATGCACCCACCACACAGCTCCACAGATGCACCCACCACACAGCTCCACAGATGCACCCACCACACAGCTCCACCGAAGCACCCACCACACAGCTCCACCGATGCACCCACCACACAACTCCACCGATGTGCCAACTAAGCTCCATCAATGCACCCACCACACAGCTCCACCAATGCACCCACTAAGCTCCACCGATGCACACACCACTCAGCGCAACCACAGCATCACTCAGCGCAACCACAGCATCACTCAGCATCACCACAGCATCACTCAGCACCATCACAGCATCACTCAGCACCACCACAGCATCACTCAGCGCAACCACAGCATCACTCAGCGCAACCACAGCATCACTGGTTCAAATATGTTCTTTCAATGTTTCAAACGGTTTTCAAGCTTTCACGCTTTATTACAAATCACAAAAAGATGTTAATATTTCACTTCTGTTCTTGGATTTTCGTCGCAATAAAAAACACTGAACATAATCTTCACAAAAGTTATTTACAAAAGTTTAAGCTATTGCCATTACAAATTAAATTAATTATTTAAGTATTAATTATTTAAAAAAATTAAAAGCCATTGTTATTTGTAATATCAATACATCTAAGTCACGTAAATAAAAAACATGTTGCATTACAAATGCTATAGGTGTCACATTTGCGAAAGTTATAACTATTGGCATTGTAAATGACAAAGCTATTAATTTAGCTATTTTAAAAAATAACACATAAATAAAAAAAAATTCATTTGTAAGACCAATAGCTCAAACTTTCCTAATGCGAGCCCTATTGCATTTCCAATGCTTGTTTAAACAAAGTGAGCGACCGTGGGGCAAGTTTACTGAGGTCCCGCGCACATACCCCGCAAAGACTAGTATGCAAGAAAGGTATGAAGTTCCTCTGTATTAAAAATGTTGGAGAGAAAGCAGGAGGTATAGTGCGTCAATGGAGACCACTACGTGTATGCCAGTAGGGGGAATTCCCCTTGTCGAAACTAGGGCTCTCACACACCCAGCAAGCTAGGTGTCATGCTTCATCATTTGAGCCTGCCCCTCGTCAGGTCGGCGCTGCAATACCTGACGGGCACCCAAACCGGTGCTCTTTATCTGGGTTCTTTTGTTCCTGCTGGTAGGTGCAGTGGGGGTGAGGGGCCTAGTGAGTGTAGATGTGAAGTGTGTGGGTTTAAAATAGGTCAGTTAGTCCTAACAAACCTTTATTGAGAAGGTAAACTGCCTAGTATAAAAAGAGTGAGAGGGGCACAGGACTAGTAGCAATGTGTCTAGTTGTGTATACCCTGCTCTCAAGTGATCGACATGTTTTGTGCTGATCCTGAGGAAGTATCCTGTTCTATATGACTCCTACGGCATGAAACATGAAACAGGCCCCTCACCCCCAGTGCACCTACCTGCTCCCTGACACTCCTCATCACCTAAATCTCCCACATCGTCCACCAACTTAGATCAGATCTTCACCAAAACGTCTGGGGAATTATTTAAAATCTGCTTATAGGCGAGGGAGATTACTTTTTCTTTCAGATAATTATCGAGAAGACTGTCCTCCAATGGCGAGGCGGCTGGGAGATCTGTACCCTTGGGCACAGCTTCATATAACGCATTTCAGACCTGGAGGTATCGGAAAGTTTCCCTCGGATATAAATCATAGTCTTGTTGAAGGTCACTGTGCCTCTCGCTCATAAATCACCTACTGTTGAAAGCCCAATGAGGTCCCATTTATGAAATCCCGGACTGTGTGCCAGGAGCCCCACTCGATCAGACTCGAAAAGAGGGGTGGCCTGGGTAATCTTGTTTTTCCTACCCAAGGCAGAGGTCACCAGATGGCAAATTGTAACCGTGGTTGCGATTGGAGTATATATCGGGGCATTTTTCCATCCTCCACATAGTGGCCGTTGATAAGACCCAGTTATAATATTGTACCTATCCATTCTGTAAACGGGTTCAGTTACTGGCCAGTGTACCCAGTGGTTGGAGACAGCTACTTGGGAAGTCCAGTAGTAACTCTTGAGTGCCGGAAGAGCAATTCCACATTGTACCAGCTTTTCGTGAGCTTAGTCAATGAGATACGGGGAATCCCGTTGTTCCAGAGAAGGGTCCTGATCTCCGACTCCACAGCTTGAAAATATTTTGGAGGGACAGGGAAGAGTGTATTTTGTAGGGCGTAAACTAATCGAGGCAGAACCATCATTTTATATAAGGCAAGAATCTGTCTTCTTGGTTTAAGGCTACCCACTAAATACTGTATTTAGGGGCCGTTTTAGGGGTTTCAAGGTCGGTAGGCAATGGGCTACTGACCTTAGGGTGACTACACCCTTGGTGTTCTCATCTCAAGTGGGGGAGTGGGCACAATCGCTAATCCTGATTGGAGAGTGCCTACCATCTGCAAGATGGCGGGCACTGAAGAGGGGGCTTCACCTCGCCTCCCCCACTGGAAGGAGTGGGGTTGGCAGAGGTGGGCACACCTTCTGGGCTCTGCTCACTTTTCCCTCCTGTTTTCCCGCCGAAAAGGAGGGGAGACAGGAAGGGGCCTGCTCCTGATAGCAGGATAGGCTGAAGGTTGCGTTACACAAGGGGGCAAGGCCTCTGAAGCTCCCCTGCCACTGATGGCTGTTCCTGGCCTGCAGGAGGTGTGACCACCTCCACGAAGCGAAGGCTCCCACCCCAGGGGTCCAGAAACATGTCTTGTGGTGGCAGGCTGGTGTGTACCAGTCAGAGAACCCACAGGAGGCTGATCGTAGGGGGCATCCCGAAGATGCCCTCTGAGTGCATTTTTCCTTAAATCCCACACTAGCATCAGTGTAGGTTTAATGTGCTGAGGAGTTTGATACCAAACTTCCCTGTTTTCAGTAAATCCATTATGGTGCTGTGGAGTTCATAATGGCAAACTCCCAGCAAAATATACTCTTAATGGCATTACTGCACTTACAATGTCTAAGAATTGGTCTAGCCAACGTAGGGGTACAGGGCTAATGCACCTGTACCCTCACCACTGGTATACTGCACCCAGCTAGAGGGGTAGCTGACCTATGCCAGGGCAGTGGGTTGTAGACATGGCACACAGGTATTTTTGCCATGTTGACTCTTCATTTAGGTCTGCACAAAAACACACAGCCTGCAATGGCAGTGTGTGTTTGTAAAGGTACAGGGCCTCTAAGGGTGGCACAATAAGTGCTGCAGCCCTGAGAGGCCTTCCATGGCCACAGCGCCCTTGGTACCCAGGGTACCTTTTACAAGGAACTGACATGTGGCCAGAGAGGTGCCAATTGGTGGTACTAGGTACAGTTTTAGGAAGGAACAGAGGCCCTGGGAACGTGATTGGCAGGGACCCAGGGCACATCAAGTCAACGTGCATCAGTAGTCTGGCAAAATGTGGGAGGGGGTTGCTGCAACAGGAACCCAGCTTCCTACACCACACCACCCATCCCCCGTTACCTGCAGATTTCTCATTAGACAGATGCCCTCACTTTCGGAGAACAGTGGACAAAGAGGGGAAATATGCTTTTTTGGAGGGACTCCTAGATGGGCAACCAATGCTTTTGGGTAGTATATATGCCCCAAACACCGAACAAGAAAGGTTTTGGGACCACCTGACAGGATTCCTAGCCCAATTCAGATCTATACCATGGATATTGGGGGCAACTATAACTGCATACTGAACCTCGCCCTAGACCGATCCCACCCCCCACCCGCACACAAGCAAATGGAACGTTATCAAACATGGGTCACACATTGGGCACTTAAAGATGCATGGAGAGCTCGCCATCCGAAAACCAGACTATACTCGTTCCACTCCATCCCACATAATCTACGGGTAAGACTAGATAGATTTCTATGCACAGCGTTAGTCCCCAAAATTCATCATGCGGATTACCTAGGTCGGGTCCTCTCCAACCATGACGCCCAGATACTAAGACTACATTGGAAACCACCCACCCCCGTACCCACCTGGAGAATACCACAGGTTTGCCTGATGGACCAGGTTTTCAAACATGAACAGGGGCAAAGCATGCAAGAATACTTTTCTAATAATGAGGTAACAGTGACATTCAAATTAATAGAGTGGGATGCATTCAAGGTAGTAGCGCAGGGAGAGTGTATAAAACAAATAGTGGGGGTAAAGAGGATACTAGAACGAGCACTAAGACAAGCTGAAATGAAGCTAGCAACCCTAACAAAAAAGGAAGATGCGAGCAGGGTGACTATAGCTCAGGTGGCGGAAGCGAAAACAGTCTATATAGCCGCTGTCTCAGATCTGCGCAGATACAACTTTGAGGCATACGCAACTAGGGTACACAAGGAGGGGGATAAAACAGGAACACTACTAGTCTGGCTAGTTAAACAGGATACTAAAGTAATACCCATTACAGAAGTGATTGATGCCACTGGGAATCTAGTGTGCTCCCAAACAGAAATACTACAGTTGTTCCAACAGTGCCTCACTAAGGTATACAGCAATCCACACAGACCAGGCAGGGAGCAGTAGACCAATTCCTTGACCTACCGACAATGCCACAAATTGCAGTGGAATACAAAACCACACCAGCCACTGAGATCCAATTACCCAAGCAAGCCACCCCCAGGCACGTAACAAAGCACCAGGGTTGGATGATTTCTCCCTGGAATATTACCCAACCTTCTCCCCCCTGTTGGTTCCCCCGCCTCATGGAGGTGTTTGCAGATGCGCCAGAAAGGGAGAGATCCCGGAATCCCTTAGGGAATCAGTCTTAGTAACATTCCCAAAACCAAACCGAGAACCACATTAGCTGGCCTCTTATCGTCCCATCACGCTGCTAACAGCTGACTGTAAGATATTAGGAAAGATATTAGTGGACTGTTATACGCAAATTCCGCTGCCACTGGGCCACCCAGACTAATGTGGATTTGTCCCAGGGAGAAACACTTCCCAAAATTTACACTGACTATTCCATGTGCAGGATCAGGTCAGCACCTTTCCCAGAGCAGCCTGTCTAATATTAGAAATCGAGAAGGCCTTCCATACTCTTACGAGGCCATGCCTGTTTTCGGTTCTACAATGGATAGGGATAGGTCCATCTCTCCTAGCATTAACACAACTCTTGTACACTAAACTTACCTTGAGCATACGCATGGGACGATACATATCAATCTCATTTAGGGTGGAGAGACGCACGAGACAGGGCTGCTCACCCTCGCCCCTGCTATTTGCCCTAGCGGTAAAGCCCCTTACAATACGATTATGCCAGGAGGGGGGAAATTGGGGCATTCCCATAGGGGGCATCACATATAGTGTTTATGCTGATGACCTTTTAATATATGTATGGAACATCACCGCAGACTTGACGTCCATAATGGACAACACTTGAAGAATTCGCAGAGGCATCAGGGCTCAGAGTGAATTGGGACAAGTCCACGGTTTATCCACTAAACCTAAACCTTACCAATCAGGATGTTATAATAGGGGAGCAGAGCATAGCATGGAGCGCGAGCACCCCCCGATACCTTGGGGTTCGCTTGTATCACGCCCCATCTGATATATTCGAAAGCAATGACTGCAGAGCGCTGGCTGGGATTAGATCAGTGGTGGGATTCTAGAAGAACCTTCCTTTAGCCCCAATAGGATGTGTGGCCTTAGCCAAGATGATAATAGTCCCACGACTATTGTATCACTTTACAAATTTACCTGTAATCCCACTCCAAGCATTTTTCAGAGACTTAGACTCGCTATTTAGCTCGCTAATCTGGGGAACAAGCAGACATAGAATAGCATTGGCTAAATTACAATTGCCCACCAACCAGGGAGGGCTGGGCGCACCTTTCTTCGAATCATACTTTTTGGCAGCGTAACTACAGTGGCTATCCTATTGGACAGCGGGTAGGGGAGACCCACGCAGCGACGGGCCCTATATCCACTCCGGAAAACCACTGTTTGCTACTGCCAGGCACTAAGCTGCGATGCACATACCCAATACAGGTGTCAGTAGCTCGTAAATGCCAGCAGATGATACACCATATGTCTGCAGGGGTGCCTTTGTACTCTCCTCTACTTCCTTTGGTGGGCTGGCCCACAAGAGAGGCGTACTATACAACGAGTATGCTCCGCATATGGACAGAGCACTCTCTAACCGAGTTAGAATCCCTATTTGAGGACAGATAGTTAAGATAATGGAAGACTTTGACATTCCCCCTGCCCAATTCTTACTCCACAGGCAAATCATAGAAAGCCACCATTCATATTATGATTTGACAGACGGAGAACCGGCAACCAACACGGTCCTTCACTCAATCATGCACATGGGGACGGGACGGCACCTGATCACTTGGCTTTATAAAGAAATACGGAGCTCATAAACAAACCACTAGATGCACTACAGGTAACATGGGAGGAAGAGCTGAGGCGCCAATTACACGATAAAGAATGGAAGACAGAACTTGAATACCGAAAGAAGGTGTTCCGATACACGAGATTTAGGGCCATATGTATCATAGTTCCGTTTTGCAATTTCCAAATAGCGATTTTTAAGGAATCGCTATTTAGAAATCGCAAAATGGTATGTATGTAGAAATCAGCTTCCTTTTAGCGATTTCTTAAAATTCCTTAATTGCGATTAGCAAATTGCTAATCGCAATTAAGGAATAATTTCCCATTCATTTCTATGGGCCAGGAGGCCCATAGGAATGAAGGGGAAATGTGCGATTAGCAATTAGCTAATCGCAAATTGAGAATATTTTCAAGGGTGCAGGGGTGTCCAAAGGACACCCTGCTGCGCCCATGAAAATGACATGTGTGCACATATGGCGCACATACATGTCCTAAGGGCATGTATGAGCGTCACATGGCACCTTTTGTTTTTAAAAAAATTGCTTTTTGAAAGGAATTCGCAACTTACCACCAACTTGAAGTTGGTGGTAATTTGCGATTCCTTAGGGACAATTAGCAATATTTTTTTGCATGATACATTGCATTTAAGGAATCGCAAATTGTGCGATTCCTTAAATGCAATCGCAAAATAAGGAATCGCAAATTGTGCGATTCCTTATTTTGAACCACATTTGCTTAATACATACAATATTGAGAATTCGCATTCGCAAAGGCCGAAATTCTGCGAATTTCGGCCTTTGCGAATGCGAATTTCAATGATACATATGGCCCTTAAATACATACAATTTATGTATTACACAGAGCGTATCAAACACCAGCCAGTCTCCAGCGGTATTATCCATCCACTCAGTTCCTATGTCCCAGATGTCAAACAACGGACGGAGACTTTCATCACATGTTTTGGGCCTGCTCTACAATAGGATCATATTAGCACACTATCCACAAAACACTCAGGGACCTCACTGGTCTATCTAACATGAACACATGGGAGGCCTACGCACTAGGAATCTTCCGAAGGCGGACACAGCACAAAGTACTAATCTGCTTCACATCACTAGCAATAATACTAGCTAAGAGAGGGAATAGCTATGCACTGGCGGGACTCTACGGGACCCCCGATAGCAGCCTGGGTGGGAGCAGTGAACAAATGGGCAGCAGCAGAGGAAGAAACACTCAGGGAGGAGGAAGTAAAAGGATTACGCAAACGCCCCATATCCATGGAGTGGACCCTATTGTTACACCAATTCAAACAACAAACGATGTGTGACGATTCAGGCATCTCGTCGCAAGCCCCAGCAGATTCGTAAACAGAGGCCCATATCTGCAGCACACACACTATTTTCCCACACAAGTGCGCAACGGCGTACGACGATGCAACCACTCACACACCAGGTCAGCCAGACAGACGGTGACGGCTGGACAGGCCCCAACCCGCAGAAATCAGCCACACTCACAAGAAGGATACACAGTAGCCCCGGTACCCCGTCTGACTCATATATCCCGGATCTCACGAACGCCACCCCAGTTAAACTTCCCAATTATTAGTTGAGCACTATAGCCGGTAGTTAGTACACCAGTAATCAGCATCGGATTGGTAACGCGGGCATTCGGGCAATGCCCGAGGGGCCGGTGTCAGAGTTCTGCTGTGGGCTGCTTTTTTGAGCAGTCTGGGGGGGCCATTTGGGCGCTGTTTCTATTGTTAAAATACAACCAGCGACCCACTGGGTGTCTGAGTGGCCTTTCTAGAGGCAGATGGGCGCTCATTACCTCAGTTTAGCAACAGGCAGAGGTATCACTCCCTTTGTCTCGCTGGCTGGCACATTAATGTGTGCCGATACTGAACGGGGGCATGGGGCCTCACTTGTTTCACCAGTGTAAACTAACACGTGCATTTTCTTACCCCCCTCCTAAAGTTTTTTTTATAAGATTACGCCAAAGCAGTGATTTGAGGAGTGATTATGCAAATGTGGGCCAATTTTATTTTTGCGTGCCCGGGCCGATTTTCAATCCCAATCCAACCCTGCCAGTAATCCACAGGAAGGAGATGTATTTTAATGTGAAAAGACATGCACAATAGTGTGATATTGTTTACTGAAGCAATTATACTATGTATTAGATAGATGTCAACTCAGAGAAACGACTGTAATTCCTAATGTTTAAAACACCCGAAACGAAGTCAATTTAAATGTACTACCATTCAATGTGTTTCTATTAAGAAAATGTTAATAAAAATATTTGACAAAAAGACAGATGCCCTCTAACTGTACATTTTATGCACCATAGATTAGATCTTCCACATTGTTTTGAATAATTTATTCGGTAGCGCCTACCCCATGTTTTTTTGGCTTTTATTATTATATTGGTATTTGTTTTTAGATGTATTTCGTTTTACTATGTATTGTGCAGTTAATGTTTGAGGGGCTTGCACATATGCTCCGGTCAATGTAGCACATTGCAAATAATAAGCAAACAAATAACCATGAAACTTCCCGGAACTTTGGAGGCAATGTTGTTGATTTGAGGTGGGAAAAGGAAAAGTAACCACTATGGCTCCTTGAGAATTACTAGGAGCCTTTTACAATCTAACTGCCATTTGAAAACCTTTTAGCTAGTAAGGCTGAATATATTTGCTGTTTATAAGCAATCACTGTCAGCATTCAAGTTCTGAAAACACATGACAGTTCCAAAATTGGAGTATGCAATGCACTCAGTTCCAAAATTGCAAATGTTCCGTACTGTTCCAAAAATGTCTCTACTTCAGCAACAACTTTTAGCCTATCATGATTTTTTGTATTGTGTACCTGGTTAGTAAGTGTTCCTTGACAGATGATGGTTGATATTACTTTATTAGCTGAAACATGGACAGGTGAAAGAGTGCAGTTCATGTTTGTAGCTAGCAATAGTGCAGTGGGCACAGTGGCACCAGAGCCGAAGGGGCTAATTGTGCCCAGATCACAGCAGTTCTCTTTATTTGAAACCAGGGGATAGATACGGCATGCATATTAACGCTGCTGGTTCATTTACTTACCTTTAATAAAGTAACCTACTCTCAGGGCCTTATTTAGAGCTTAGTGGAGAGGGGACATCCGCTAAAGGTGATGGATGTTCAGTCTGCCCTATTTAGGGTGCCAGACACATCAATGCGCTCTTAATACTATGGAGAGGATATCTGCCACTTTTTGGCAGATGTCTCAGATCCGTTGACCACTAAGTATGGCCATTTGGGCCTGATTTTGAGTTTGGCGGACCAGGTTACAGAATCACAAACGTTACGTGACGGATATCCTGTCCACCGTATTATGATTTCATTGTATCCTATGGTACTGGTAATAGCATGCCACAGACACCGTCTAAAAAGTAAACAGTCTCATCAGGGGGCACAGTGGTGGCAGTCTTCCGAGTGGTTGGGCTGCCCTGGGACAGCTGCAACTGACCGGGATCAGAAATCCCTGGAGGTGGTGTGGCAGTCTTGAGGCCGCAATATGCTTTGTGGGCCACTGCGGCCCGCCATGCATATTATGATACGACCACCATGAAAAGTGTAGCGTGACCTCTGCGCCATGGGGTTCATGCAGGGAGGCACATGTTGTGCCCCCTCTGTCTGCATGCTCCCCCAGTTCCTGCAGGCCATGGATATGATAGTACATACCCTGCATGAACTGCCTTTGATGCTCCAATTTCGGGCCATTTTTCAAAGGCACCGCCGTGGGACCATGAAAGAACTGCCCGCCAGAGACTTTAAAAGTCATACTCTGACGGGGCGCTTTTTAATGGCTTTGACGGTGTCGGAGTGGGGTGGCGCCCCAGCTCAGAGACCACCAAAGTAATAATAAGGCCCTTTGTTAGAATGATATATATTCAGGTCCCATATATGTGATAAGGGCACACACTTAACTCACTCTTTAACGCTGATTCTCCTTATATTATCCATCTTCTGTAAGTTTAACTTTCTACGAAAAGGACCAAGTTTGAAAGCTGTTTTGTTAATGGTTTATTGTTACATTCACATGTGGCCTTCAGAGATCACTCCTAGGACATTTTACATGATGATGAGGGTGTTTAAGAAAGAAAAATAGAAGATGGCTGCTTAAGCTCCCGGCTCCGCTGACCTCCGCCAGCAGCTCGTATATCCTGCAAGTTATCCTGATTTCACACTGGACTCCCGTATGTGTGAGGAGTAGCTGACTCTGAAGGCGCAATCCCGAACTTTTTATCGTACCGGGTGACAGAGATATGCCGTGTTTCATTTTTGGCCTACTCCGGAGCTGAAGCCGGGGCCTCGATTTCCAACCCATCCCGGCTGGAATTGAACAACATCGGCTGGAATCTTGGGCTTTGTCCGGTCTCCCAAACGGAGATATAATCTTCCTGGTTTTTGATGGCGATTTCGTATCCTGCCTGCAACCCACACGCTACGGCGTGTCACATCGTTTGCTGGCCCCGTATCCGACGCCTGGAGACACAATAAGCTTGCCGTGAGGGTGCGGACAGGAGTCCTGATCAGCGGCGAAGGAGCAACATCATGAGGTGAGAGCGCCCGTTGTTGGTGTCCGCTCCGGATTTGCTTGCTACCCCAGAGAAGCCGGCCTCCGGGGGTTTGCATCCTGATCTGTTGCTTGCGGAAGGAGATGGAGGGGGCAAAAGACACGCCACCGCTGCACTCCGTAATGGCGGCCATTAGAGCGCTCCACTCACAGATTATCGTCAACTACCGGGCACTGTCTGTAATGATGGACGACCTTTGCTGGAGACCGGACAGTGGCTTTTTGCCATCATCGCAGCCAGCGGTGCTATCGACGGAACATCGTATATCCAACTTCGAGGTCCCTGGCGCTGCGGATTCCTATACTACAGATCGCGCGCCCGTGAACATTGTCAGCGTTCCCTGCTTGAGCCCTATCTCGCCGAACATCAGTATGGACAACCTTGACTGCCTCAACAAGATCACCTGTGACTATTGGAGAGTTTTATCATCCTGCCACGCTTTTCCTCGCTTGCCTTGTGTAGACTGTGAACTTTTACCCTTTAATTGGCTTGTTCGTACTGACTTGCATTTCCATGAAAGCTTTACCGTTCTCACTGCTGCTGTGGCCTGGGTTACAATTACTCCAGTGAACACTCGTACTGGCCAGGGTTAACTTGTGGGGCTTTTCAGGACTCGGGACAATAATGTAATCAGTTGCTGGGATTGTGACCTGTGAACTGCGGGAGTCGGGTGGTATGTTTGGTGCTTCCCCGGATTGATTGTGTATTTCGCTGCTCTTTCTTTTGACTTTGGTTCCGGGGGGTTGCATCTGGTGGGGGGCAGGGGAGTCCAGGAGTGTGTGTTTTTGTTTCTCCTCCTCCGTTGCTTTCTTCTTTTAGGGATGCTTCTGGGCGTCAGGCACGCTGCTAGTGGGTTAGGCCGTAGCCATTGCAGGGGTGCAGGGTGGTGGGGGGGTTTGTTATTTTGCCTTTGTTTTGTTCTATGGCCCCTTTTTCTTCTCTTCTCTCTTTCGGGTATTCCTCTGGGCGACAGGCGCGCTGCTAGTGGGGTAGGCCGTAGCCATTGCAGGGCAGCAGGGTGGGGAGTGTGAGGGGGGTTTGTTATTTTGCCTTTGTTGTGTTCTATGGCCTTTTTCTTTTCCTTTTTCTCGCAGGATCCAGTTGTGATAACTTTCGGTTTCATCCTGATGCATATGAGTGGGCGGGGTATGGAGTGGGTGGTTGTGATGATAGATAGGTAGCTTAGTTCTTTACCCTTAGTGAACTTAATGGCGCTTGCGTTGTACTGTTGGCCTACTTTGATCCACGACTGCTTTTAACACCTACCCGCATATTTTATACCTCCGAATGTGTAGCTCCTGCTATCCTGTAATTTCTTCTTTATCTCGTTTGGGGGGGGGGGGGGGTTAAATATAAAATGAAACCTTATTCATATCCTTGATTCGGAATGTTTCCAATACATCGTCTATCCTTTACCGCTGCCGGACCCATGGGTTGTCGGCTGAAGAGCTGTGTTATTGGCATTACTGATCCGTGTTACATGCATGTGGTATCGGCCCCTGCCGCTGCAGGGTTATTTTTGTATCTTGTGTTGAACGATATAATAAAGGTTTTAAAAAAAGAAAGAAAAATAGAGACATGAACAGTATGAAGCTTTCTGGCAAAGTAGCATATTTGACAAGTGTAATCGACATAACTGATAGCCTCAACATGGAATAAAAGGAGTTTAAAAAAGCTTTCTGCAAAAGGGACAATTTACAGCTAAATAACCAGTGCGGGTAACCTGCGGCGTAGCGTGGGTTTCCAGTGCCCGGGGCAAGGCAAGTATTAAGAATTATGCAGCACAATTTGCAATTTTCACCCCCAATTTTGCGTCCCTAAGCATTTCGCAACCTGGGCAACCACCCTTGTGCTATACCACTGCTGTGAACAGACGCTTGGTGACGAAAAATGATAACGAATGCGAAAGAGAGTGTAAAGTGAAATCGACCCTGCTTCAAGGGACCGTGAGCAAACCCCTGTTGATTTTCGGCTCGTTTGCACAGAAGTAGGGCCAGACTGGGAACCCAAAGCAGTCTTGGCAAATGTTGTCAGAATAGCCCCGATATAGTGACAACTACAAGGGCGGTTTGGGGGGTTTCCCCCCCAAGATAATTTGGGAAAAAGGCAAAAATGGTGAATACTCCAGCACATTTTTCATTATATATTCAATTGTATTATGTTTTAAAGCATGGTAAATGATGACCTTAATGTGCACCAGAATACCCAATCATACTCACAGTCAGTCTTACTGGGAACACAAAAAAAAGATGTCAAACATGAATTTAAATAAAACATAAGTGCACGCATTCACGCTTAAGCATAGCCAAGAAGCTGAGGACCCAATGAAAGACTGCTTAGAGGGATGTTAGCCTCCTCCACCCTGTCGTATCGCCATGCCTGTCCTGTCCGTAGACCAGGGTCAGGCATGGCAGGAGGAGGAAAGGGAGGAGCAGGGAGGAGGGGCAGGCAGTGCGCACCAAAACGCTCGAGAATAAAGAAGCATTCAAAGTTCCTACCGGTGACCCGGGTTTTTAACCGGTGCGGGGCCGGCGCGAATGTGACACTGGCAACGAGGGTGGGATTCAGGCAACCCCCTTTGATTCTGGACACGCAGAACAGAATTACGCGCTACCGCGAATGGAGAGCGGAGTGCCGTCATTACCAGCCAGAACAGTGCCACTAACAAGGTGAGAGAGCGAGGGGTGCCCAAAGGGCTGATTAAGCACCTTGTCCCTGCCAGCAACTCAAGAAAGACTGGGGGACAGAAATCAATGCTACAGCAACCCAAGAGAGCACTCTGGGGATAGGAGACAAGAGTCACAACGACGGCCATTTTGAGGTCAGGCATTTTCCATAGACTGAGCCATTTTGAAGTCAGACAACATCAGGAAAGCACCCCAGAGCCTGCCGAAAGCGAGTCTGAAGCCCCTAGACACCAGTAAGATCATTAAGGCACAGAGTGAGGCAAGTCTAAAGTCAGGCGCCACCCTGACAGCACATCAGAGCCCGCCGAGAGGGTGACTGAGGTCTCTAGACACCAGTAAGGCTCATTGAAACATGGAGCAAAGCCACAGACGCCCGCCATGTCCACACGACCTGACTCGTCACAACTGGCGGTGACCGGCTCTGCGGAAACCGCCCCACCGCCTGGACCAATGTTCATGGGAATATCATTTTTGCGTCCTCCTGAACCCCTAATACTGACGTCTGTAAACAGCATGGGCCCCAAATGGAAAAGTTGGCTTGAAGATTTAGAGGATTTCATGAAGGGCTCACAAGTCCAAAATCCCGACCAGCAACTCATCGTACTACGAAATTTAGTGGGAAAAGATGTTGGACAAATCATCAAAGAACTGCCCCCAGCTAATGCGGCGTCTTATGATGATATGAGAGAAGCTCTGAACAGGAAGTTCCTTCACAAGCGGAACCTCTACTATGAGCGCTACACGTTACATCTTGCATCACAGGAGGGAGATGAGCCCATGAGCAAATTCATCTCCCGTCTCAAACATCTGGCTCGATACTGCGAATTTGACAACTTCAGCACGAAGATGCGCTCTGCCTACGCATCATTGATGGATGTCAGTCAGAATCGCTATGCCGTCGACTATTAAAAAAGCACTACTCTGTCAAAGACATAGAAGAACTCACCCGCATAAATGACCAAGCGGAAGAGCATGGAAAGAAGATGGAAGCTATCAAAATGGAAAAGACAGAAAAAAAGGACCAGGCTCTCAGCGTACAATCGCACACTGAACCAAGAAGTCGCCCACACCATCAGCAGTCTGGAAGATCCAAGAATTAATTTCATGCAAGGTCACCTCGCAGTGAAAACCGAAGCAGTCATTCCCGAAGACAATCATCGCAGTGCTATCGGTGTGGGCAAGACTACCCTCATACAGGCCCATGCCCTGCCATCAGCCAACACTGCCATCGATGTGGTAAAGACAACCACTTTGAAGCTGCCTGCCAGACCCGTCGCAAGGACACAGGACCAGTTCTGCGAAACAGAGGGTCACGTCACCATGTCAGAGCTGTTCAAGGGAGAAGAGATCGATCAACGAGTTTGTCAAGATCCAGCACCCAGTCACATACCTCATATCGATCTCGCAGGTCAGCGTCCAGAAAGTCATCTGCACCCCCATATCGCAAGACAGTGACGAATATGTATACATGGTGGCAGATCCAGACAGGCTAAAAAAATATCCACGGTTAGACATTCCGATGAGAAGACACTCTGCCAAGTTTGTTCTAGACACAGGAGCATCGCTTAACTATATTTGTACCACAGAGTATCAGAATGTGGTAAATAAATATTTACCGTATGCTGAATTTCTATGCGGTAAAGTTCAATAAAATAGCTCAATCAAAATGAGAGGCAGAGTCCGTGGAATCTGAGTTTATAAGGGTTTTATTCCATAAAATGGAATGGTTCGAACCATGGTATCATGTTCCATCACCACGAGGGTTCAGGAAGGGATAGACAATGCTTTATTGACAGGGCACAATATGTATAGTAAATGCATACAGTGGTGATGGATACAGAAGGCGTAACAGCTGAAAGAAACGAGATAAGAACACATGTGCGTAACAGAAGGCGTGCACGAGGGCGTACACGGAGGTGTGTGCTAGAAACGTCACATGAGAGTGTCACAGGTGGGTGGATCCTTAGAGGGATCCTGCAGTGTCAGCAGAAATATATGGCAGGGATGCGCGCGCAGGCAGCATGACGTGTGATTGACGTGGAACTGGAGGGTAAAGGAGACTTGACATTTAGCATTGGAAAGGCGACAGAAGTCTGGCATGTCAGAACAACCTAAACCCAAATCATATCTGATATCTTGTGTTTGAGGAACTGTATTATCTAGAAGGAAAGGTCTCTCGGGCAGAGGCTATTCTATACTGACTGCTAGTGCGTGCATATGTGACTACGTGTCTGTGTGTGGGGTGAGGGGCCATGGGCCTACCATGGTAACTGGAGCAATGAATTACTTGCACGGAGACAGAAAGGCCGGGCCCTTTGCTCTGCAGCTGGGGGAATGTTTACCTAAATCACTAGACAGGAATGTATTTTCGAGGAGCGGAGCAGATAACTTGAAGGCAAAATACAGTTTTTGGCAGGCAAGCAGGCCGAGCCGGGCACCGCTCGCCGCGCAGGGAGTAAGGCAAGGGTCATGGATGCAGATCCAGGCTGCAGCTTTCAGAGGCAGAAGACAGAAAGGGCTTGATGGCAGAAATCAGGGCCTAGCTCGCCAGAGCCAGGAAAACGTGAAAGTGCACCATGTAAAGACGGTGGCAAGGCATACTTAGGAACTGAATAATCGATCCATTCATGGTGGATCTGAAAGAGGACATGTTAACGTTGGACGCAAATGTATTTGCGTCTTCATATCTGGTCATGGAGGGAAGTTACATGTACTTGAAGCACGTACATGGAGACAGTGGGGTTCACGTTAGGGGACATTTCTTGACCATAAAAATTCATATTACCTCATTCCCTCCTTGTCCCCTACGGACCCTTCATGATATATCAATCTTCATGAGTCTATCAATTTGTTCATATAACACCATTTGTTCTTCCTTTTTCAGGCGGGATTTAGAACGTGGACTTGGATGGGGGATACATGATGTGGCGCACAAGCCGCAAATCGCTGGCCCACACTGTAAACATAGACAACAACTGAATACTATGAGAAGGGCTATTCCGAGGAAGGATAGGACTTTCCATCCCCAGGCTGATAACACACTCCAGAACCAACCGGACCATGTCCAGGTGCCTGGATTCTGATGTATCTGATTAGCTATCTTATGGAGACGGGTAATAGCTTTATATACTGATGGTGCATTATTTGGAATGAAAACACAGCAGCTCGATCCGAGGACTTTACAGGCTCCGCCCCTATCGGCCAGGATGACGTCAAGGACAAGACGATTTTGAAGGACAACAAGTCTCATAGCAGACTGTTCCTCTGTTAAGTTGCCTAGGGCGGAAGTAGTTTCATTCACTACTGCTTCGAGGGTTCTGGTCAAGTGGCGTATTGATTTGCTATTGAAGACAGCTCCTAAATAGGGAAAGAAACCTTTATTGAAATCTGTGTATCGTTCCCATGCCGTTTCAGTATAGTCGACAATCGGGAGTTCTCTCTTGGGTCTATTAGGTACTAGACGGGAGTTCCTATGATAATCAGGTGGAGCTAGAAAAACAGGTGGCAGAAGGAATGCAATGTAACATGTCCCATCCCAATCTAGTGGCAAACGTATATAGGCTGTCTGACCACAAATGAAATAGGAATGGCGGGTAGCTTTGAATGTAGACTTGCCTTTATCACTGAATTCGATCACAGTAGTACATTCACTATGACCTAGGTGTACCGAACCATTCTTTCTGACACATAATTCACCTTTAACTGGTAACACTGACATAGAGGGCAAGTCTGGCTTGGTTTCGGACTGGACATTCAGAATCATGAGGTTAAGTGTATAATTACCTAATCCATATACTTCGTTTTCTAGATCGGTCCCTGTCCTTTTAGGTAGACCCTCCTTGTCAGGGAAACATACTTTGTGCATAACTGTGTTCAGATTTCCCCATACCCAATTACCTTGGTAAACTACGGAATCAGAATCTAAAGAATTCATTAAACTAAACCATGCACCACAGGAACCATTATGTGTAAACGGATACGGAAAGAGGGGCAGAACTCCCTTGTATTTCTGATAGGGAGGGAGTCGGCCACATATCCAACAATTTGTAGCATTGCTGATCTGATGGGAATGGTGTAACATACTGATGAAAGTATTGTTGCGCAGTGCAAATCTGTAAGATAACTCGTGAGGGGGCAAATCACTGAAAGTATGCTTGGCAGTGTCATTTCAGGAAGAATGTGCACGTGTGAAAATAGGAAAGTAAATGTGCAACAATAGACCTGTGACAATAATCGCAATACTCGGAAAAAACGTAATCAATAAAACGACGATGCAATAGCTTTTGAGAGATTTACAATATTTTCGTTTCTTGATCTGTTTCTGTCTATCTCTCTCTCTATTGGGGTCTAACTTGTACATGTCAGGAACCTGTCTAACCGCTTCACCTAGGGGAGGACTTAAACAATTAAACTGTCTGACTTGCTAGACCTCAATTTCATACGAAATTCTTGAGAAGGAGTTTTCTCTACCAGGGGGAGTTTAGTATCAGTCTCTGGAATGGGGCAGGGCTGGGAGTCTATTTTTGGCGGCAGTCCATGGTATTTCTTAACGTGACTCGAGTGGAGCCAGCCTTTGCGGCCCTCCACTTTCACTGCTGTCCTTGTGGTTAATAAAACAAGCTTCGGCTCCTGCCAGCGGGGCTCCAGCGGATTCCTCCGATCAAAGTTCCGAATAAAGACCAGATCTCCAGGGACGATCTTGTGTGGCTTCACCTCGGTGTTGTCAGGAAAGGCTGCAGCTACCTGTGAACGACATGATTGTAGTGCAGACATCAAGGAAGCAAGGTAATCTGTCAACATGTTACTTTCAACATCAGTGATTTTTCTCGGCAGAGGCGTCCCCCACATATTCGGTGGCCTGCCAAAGACCACCTCATACGGGGATAGCCCTATTCTTGAATGAGCTACCATTCTCATGTAAAAGAGTGCAACTGGCAATGCAACTATCCAGTCTACACCTTTCTCGGCACAAATCTTGGCAAGGCGTGTTTTCAGTGTCTGATTGTGTCTCTCTACGAGACCTGCTGCCTCGGGATGTCGGACACAATGGAACTTCCACTGATATCCTAGCAGGAGTGATACCTGCTTCATGAGCTCGGACGAGAATGGCTGACCATTATCTGAGTACACGACACGGGGCAAACCATACCGTGGGAAGAATTCACGTACCAGCTGCTTGGCAGTGGTCGGAGCAGTGTAATCTGGGACTGGATATGCTTCTGTCCATCGGGAAAGTGCACATACAACTACGAGGACATACTTGAATCCTCGACAACGTTCCATCTGGATATAATCCATCTGGAGGACTTCAAAAGGGTGACCGGGAGGATGAAATCCACCTTGCTCTACGGGAATGCTTTTACCTGGATTGAACTGACAACAGATCATGCAAGTACGCACTTTCTGTTTTGCTGCTGCTCGTAAATGTTTATTGTACCAAAGATTCTGTAAACTGTCTAACATGGCTTTTTCTCCTAAGTGTGCTGGACTATGTGCCGTGTTAATCATAACTTGAACCATAGAGTCGGGGAGAAACCATGTGGCTTTTCCCTTCGTCATCCATCCCTGGTCTGTCTGGATCCCTCCTAGTTCAGTCCATTTCTTGATTTCATCTGGTGTAGCATGTGTCTGTATGTCAATTACATCTAGGGCGGGATCCTTAACTGTCATGCAATGTGTCGGTGTCGGGACTATTGTCTTTGTCATGTCAGTTACATGAGTATGAGTCAGAGCTGTATGTTTCGCTGTTCGATCTGCCAGGTCGTTACCCTGGGAAATGGTATCTGTGACTTTAATATGTGCCTTACACTTCATGATGGCTATGGCTGAAGGCAAATGTATTGCTTCTAGCAGTGCTTGAATGAGGGGACCATGCTGGATCTTGGCTCCGTGAGAGGTCAAGTAACCTCTTTCTTGCCAAAGGACTCCGAAGTCGTGTACAACTCCGAATGCATAACGTGAATCTGTGTATATGTTAACATTCCTGTTCTTAGCTATTATACAGGCTTGAGTTAGAGCAATGAGCTCTGCAGCTTGAGCAGACAGTGTATCAATACGGTGTGTTTCTTTGATTTCGGTTTCAGTGGTCACTGCATATGCGGCCACTAATTCTCCTGTGCTTGTTCTCATACACGAACCATCCACGTAAAGTGTCAGGTCTGGATTAGTCAATGCGACATCCGTCAAGTCTCGTCGGGGCTTTGTTACTGCATTAATGATCTCTACACAGTCATGTGGAGTAGGGTCTGTTTTGTTTGATGGCAACAGTGTAGCTGGATTTAAAATGTTGCAGCGTCTGATTTCTATGTGTGGCTGGAATAATGTCAATTCATAACCTGTCAGTCGTGCTATAGTCAAATGCTGAGTCTGTGTTCTGTTCAAAAGGACTTCCACGGCATGTGGAACTTGTACTGTCAATTGGTGTCCTAACACTATGGAATCGCTTTGTCTGATTGCTAGAGCTGTTGCTGCAACTGATTTCAAGCACGCAGGCAGAGCCTGGGCTACTGGATCTAATGTACTTGAAAAGTAAGCACAAGGCTTATGTGAACCTGCTTGATCTTGTGTGAGGACAGACAATGCTGTACCATCACGTTCAGTAACAAAGAGTGTAAAAGGTTTGCTGTAACATGGTGTCGCTAAAACTGGAGCTTGACATAAGGCTTTCTTTAATTCGTCAAAGGCTTGTGTATGTTCCTGAGTCCAAGGGAGAACAGCCGAAGACGCTGCCTCCTGTGTTGTCAACTGTATGAGTGGCTTAGCTAGGAATGCATATTGTGGAATCCATTGTCTGCAATAAGAAGTGAGTCCAATAAAGGCTCGTACTTCTTTCTGTGTCTTGGGTTGCGGAAGATGTGCAATTAACTGTATTCGTTCAGGTGTAAGCTGCCTACCCCACTTGGTCAGCAAGTGCCCAAGGTACACCACTTGCTGAGCACAGAATTGTAGCTTCGAAGGAGACACCTTATGTCCCTTGTCCGCCAAGAAATGCAAAACCGTCAGTGATGCTTGTTCACATTCAGGTTCGCTACGGGCGGTGATCAGTAGATCATCGACGTACTGAAGTAGGGCAGTGTTGTCAGGCATGTGAATACTGTCTAGTTGTCGTTTTAATGCTTGACTGTAGATGCTGGGGCTTTCTGTGAATCCTTGA
This sequence comes from Lissotriton vulgaris, assembly GCF_964263255.1. Lineage (NCBI taxonomy): Eukaryota > Metazoa > Chordata > Amphibia > Caudata > Salamandridae > Lissotriton > Lissotriton vulgaris. Next base: position 42,723 of record NW_028241151.1, on the reverse strand, counting down.
GGTGCGCGTGCAAATTTGAAGCTTCGGCCATTTAAACAGAATCCGAAGAGATATTGGCTGTCCGGATCGATGGGGACACTAAAGAAGGCCTTCTTGAGGTCAATTACAGTAAAGAACGTCGCTTCGGAATCAATAGTAGTCAATAAAGACGAAATGTCGGGGACCACGGGATATTGTGGTACAATGCATTTATTCAGTTCCCGTAAATCGATAACTAATCGATAAACTGGAGGGGCATTTGGATCTGTACGTTTAAGAATTGGAATGATAGGGGAATTACAAACATTTGAGTCGGTTTCTACAACCACTCCTTGTACAATGAGCTCGTCAATGATTTTCAGTAAAGCCACTACAGCATCTGGTGGTAACTTGTATTGTCGAATGCGTGGTAAAACAACACCTTGCTTGAGTGTAACTCGATATGGTGTAATGTGCATACAACCTACATCAGTGGGGCCTTGTGCCCATAAATGTGCAGGAACATTTTGTAATCTGGAATCAATATCTCTCAACACATAGTGACCTTTAAAGTCACGCAGAAACAATCTTACTCCTTCCGGAGAACAACAAATTACAGCACCTAGAGCTTTCAGAGTCTTAATTCCAAGTAAGTTTTCTGGACATGATTTTGTGAGCAATAAATCTGTAGTGCGAGACAACGGACCAACTGCAAGGGGAACTGGTTTTGATACTTCATTAACAATAGGTTTTCCTGAAAATCCAAGGGAAACATTCTGTGAGCCTGAGAGGGGTGCCCCTGGAACTTCGTCGTGACTGATTGTCGTTCTGCTTGCCCCTGTATCAATCAAAAACTTTCTATCCTTTCCTAATACCTGACTATGTACATAATGAGGTTCCGTGACAATTGTAAGTGGTGTTTTCGACTCGCACGAATATAGTCGAGTCTGGTATCTATGAACCGCAAATGACGAGTTTAGTAAGTGTGCGCAGTTTCGCTGTGCTAACTCAAACCGTTCGTTTGTTATGTGGGTTTTTCATCTGTACCCACGGGTTCCATCTTAGATACGGCATCCATTTTGTCTCTTGCCCTCAAGTAGCCAGCGAACGGACGTTGTCCGCTTCGCGACCCTGGGACTCCCGAGATATTTGCGGAAGACACATGTTCTTTGTAAGTGTCTTTATGACGAGGGGGATGCTACTGTAACGCAGATGGCGCCGCTCAAGGCTCATCTTGCCGCACGGGCGTATTGTCTCAGCCGTGCATCTCATTAGGCACGTCCCTTTGATGCCTGTATCTCGTGTTTCCCGATACCTCCCCTTTTACACCCTTTCCGATCTCCCCACTGTCTCCGTCTTCCTCTGCACCTGTCTTTGTTCCTATTTCGATCTGTTTTACTGCTGATTGGAATTTGCTAATGGTGGGAAGATGGGTTTTTACAGTTGGGAACCGCCAAATGTTTCCGCACTTATGTTCCGGACCTTGAGTGTTTCAAAGTGACCAAAGCGACCCCTCTGGGGGATAATTGTGGGAACCGGGTTGTAAACTTTTGTGTTCAATGTTATCCTATGGGTAAGAACTGTATAAAAGGAGCGATTCACAGAACCAATTTGAAGCAGTCTCCCCAAGTTGCACGCTGTGTACTTGTCGTGATCTCTGTGTTCCCTGCAGCAAATAAACCTTGAATCTTTGACGTCAAAGGAAGTGTCCCGTGTCTCTGTGACTTGTACGTCGGAGCAGGTTACCCACGAAGGTTTCAGGTGTTGTGCCCTGGCACCGCTGGGTCCAAAAGAACCCGAGAAAGAGATCAGACAGAATAAACGTAGTCAGCGAGATAATGTTGCTACCATAGTGAAGAAAGCTGAGCAGTTCCAGCGTGATAAGGAGGATAAGGATATGGAAGTGTTTGAAAGACTACAGCGTATGACCATAGATAAATGTTATCCTGCTTTGCCTACGGAGTCGGATAAGAAAGAAGAGGCAGTTGAGGATTCTTTAATGTCCTATCTTATGAAGTCGCCACCTCCGTATGTACAGGGTACCGCAGCTCCTGTGGTCCCTGTAGTACCTGCTTTTCCACCTATTGTTCCTCCGCCTGTTCCTCAACCTGCACCCGCTCTTCCGTCTGTTCCTGCTCCTTTGTCTGTTTCAATTCCTACTGCTCCTCCGCTTCCCCATACTCCTGTTCCCGCTACTGCTCCTGTTTTGTTAACCCCTGTCGTTGCTACTGTTTCTACTCCTTCTCTTGTTAGCCCTGTGTCCTATTCTTCTCCCTCTACTCGTAGTCGCAATTCTCCTCTTGCGGCTAGTTTCTTTCAGTCGCTCGGACCTGTTCATGGGTCTGCTGGTTCCGATGGTCCTCAGAGACGTAGTCAGCTTCCTGGAAACAGAGAACGCGTTGCGCTATATAATATGGCGATGGGTTGGATGGTAAACCCTCTTAGAAATCCACCCCGTGTGGTCCTCGAAACGTTTTGTCAATTTAACATACCAACCCAGAGATATGTGTTTGATGAAATGTGCAAGTTCCTCCATGATCAGATAGCGGCCAACGCGCCTGACGAGGTGCTGACCGCCCTGTCTGAACTTCGGCTTCAGTTCGCCAATGGACTGATAGTAGATACTAACGTCCGGCGTGCTATTGAGCGGTTACTATCTTTCCGTCCCGCTCCAATACCTCATGCATTGTTTGTTGAGGATATTGAAAACCAACAAGACGAATCTGGCCAATATCCTATGCGTGAAGTTCCGCCGGTTTGGATACCAGCTGATGCTAATGCTAATCCTCCGGTAGCGGCGCATTTCCAGAGAGTGTGGATACATCTCCCGTGGAAACGTTCGGAAGTGTTACAGGTAAAGCAATCTTTGCCTGATCCACGCAAAAACCCTACAGGGTATTATAAAGAATTATCGCAGCTCGTGGATGCTACGGTAATGAATCTTGCCGATATCGACATGTTGTTTGGCAACGTCGTACCGCAACCGGTATGGGCTAAGATTCGCCATCAAGATCACGCAAATGAATTAGGCGGTGATTGGGCTGCTATTACAGCGGCAGATGCTGGACAAGTGGCTGCTACTAAACCCGACCAATTGATTACTGCTCTTCCTCAGCGAATAATAACATTAATGAAGACTCTTATGCCAGCTATGAGGGTAAATTGGGACAAATTGTCAGCTTGCAAACAAAAGAAAGACGAGAGTGTTTCGGATTTCTTTACAAGGTTTGAGGAAGCGTTCATTGACCATAGTGGACAGGATATGGGTACTGAGGGTGGACAAAGGTTGTTTGTGGATAAATTTGTGTCGAATTTGTTGCCCGATTTGAGCAATAAATTAAAGAATTCAGAGAGTGCATGGGCCGTTTCTACCTCAGCCCAGATATTGGCTACGGCGCAATATTATGAGAACAGGGAGAAAGAGGAGAATGACCGTGCTGACAAAAAGACGAAAGAACTAAAAACTAAAGTGTTGTTGCAACAAGCGTATCCGCCACGTTCTAATCAGAATGCGCCCCAACAGAATAGATCGCAGTCGCAATCGAATCGATCGCAGCCGCGTAATGATTCCTCCTCCCAAAGATCTTCACTAGGGTACAATCAATGTGCTTATTGTAGACAGGAGGGACACATTAAATTCAATTGCCCTGTTTTAAATGAACGTCATGGTGGTAATTCGTCTAAAGGAGGCCGTGGTGGTGCACAGCAGGCATCACGTGGTAGAGGTCGTGGTGCTCAAAACGATCGCTCAGACAATTCATCAAATTCTAATAACTGTTTCGATCAACGTGGATCTTCGCAAGGACGATCTGCACAGTACAATGTAGATGATTATTACGTCGATCAGGGAACTGACGACGGTAATTACTAGGACAGCCAAAGACAAGGAGAGGGAGTGGTATCAGTTCCGGTTGATCAGAGAGGGCCTTACGTCGCAGTTGCTACATCGGGCGTCGTTGAGCCTTTTCTGTTGGACACTGGTGCAGCGAAAAGTTCTATCATGCATTCGAAACTCCCTGGCGCACCTTTGTCTGGCTTAACAAATGTTTCCGTTGGATTCTCTGGCGCCCCCGTTAGCAATCCAGTTTCACGCCCTTTGCCCCTTCAAATTGGGCCACGTGAGCTCCAAGCTCCGTTGATTTTGACTACAGGTTGTGGCGAAAATCTTTTGGGCCTGGATTTGCTTAAACGTTTGTATGCAACTTTGTATTGTTCCCCTGCGGGTGTAAAGCTTACGTTAGGAGAGAGGGTAGTCTCCCCCATGTATTTGTCCCTCGATAAGCTCCCACCGGAATTGAGTTCTCTTCCTGCGTCTTTGTGGGCGACAGGTCCAAATGATGTGGGCCTGCTTGATATCTCCCCTTATGTTGTTCAGTTGAAAGCTAATGTGCGATTGCCACGTATTCCCCAATATCGTATCTCTCTTGACGGTGAACGAGCTTTGTTGGCGATCATCTATGATTTGATCGAGAAAGACGTCATTGAAGAGACTCGGGGAAACGTGTGCAACAGCCCTGTGCTGCCCATTCTTAAACGTACTGATCCTTCAAAACCGCCTGTTTATCGCTTTGTTATCGATTTACGGGAGGTAAATAAAATTGTGGTCCCTCAATTTCCTGTTGTGCCTGACATCACGGCGCTACTGACTCTGATTCCAGCTGCTGCATCATGGTTTTCGGTGATTGATTTGAAAAATGCGTTTTTCAGCATCCCGATTGCCGAAGAGAGCAGGGACCTTTTCGGTTTCTCTCTCGGTGGACGTAGCTTCCGGTTTAAACGCGCTCCTCAGGGCTACTGTGAAAGTCCATCTATTTACAGTCAAGCCTTGAAGGGTCAACTGGATGCGTTTCGGTTGCCGGTTGGTGCGGCTTTAATCCAATACGTCGACGACTTATTGGTGGCTGCCGATACTCAGGACATTTGCAAAATTGCTACGGTGTCGTTGCTGCAACATCTCTGTGAGTTAAATCACAAGGTGTCACCTTCTAAACTCCAATATTGTTGTCAAGAAGTAACCTATCTAGGTCACTTATTGTCAAAGGAGGGAAGGAGATTGACCCCAGAGAGAATTGCAGCGATTGCGCGAATGGCTGTGCCAAAAACCCAAAGAGATGTGCGTGCCTTTCTAGGTATCACGTCGTACTGCAGGCAATGGATTCCTAATTTCTCATTGCTAGCGAAACCATTGGTGGCTCTTACGTGCAAGGATGTTTCAACTCCTTTACCATGGACGGAAGAATGTCAGAAAAGTTTTTCTGAACTGCGTGATTCATTGTGTTCGGCTCCTGTGTTAGGTACCCCTGACTACGGCAAGCCGTTCACGTTATATGTTCACGAGAGGGAAGGTTGTGCTTTGAGTGTTTTAACGCAACCTTTTGGTGGTAAGCAACGTCCATGTGCATATTTTTCCTCGACCTTGGACCCAGTAGCTAGAGCATTGCCGAGTTGTTTACGAGCAACGGCGGCAGCTACGGTCTCCATCCGACAATCAGCAGGATTGGTCATGGATAATATGCTTACGGTGATGGTTCCGCATGCAGTCGATACTCTTTTGAATCGAACGAAAACTCAGCACTTGACGAGTGCGAGGTTGTCTGGGTACGAATTGACGCTTTTGGCAAGCCACATTCAGATAAAACGTTGTAATGTCCTAAATCCGGCAACTTTGTTACCAATTAGCACAGAGTCAGATGAAGTAGCAGACCATGACTGCTACTTGAGGACTGAAGAGGAAACGAAAGGTCGAGTGGACCTTAAAAACACCCCATTGGAAGATCCGGATGGCACTCTGTATGTGGATGGGTCATGCTTTAAGTTGCCGAATGGCGATGTGACTACTGCTTATGCTGTTGTGACGTTGAATACTGTTGTTGAGACTGCAAGGTTGAATCAGAATTCTGCCCAAGCTGCGGAATTGATTGCTCTTACTAGAGCATGTGTGTTAGCAAAAGGGAAACGTGTGAATGTGTACACCGATAGCCAATACGCTTTTGGTGTAGCGCATAGTTTTGGACGATTGTGGCGTGAGAGAGGTTTCTTGACGTCGCACGGTACGAAGATACAGCATGGCCAGCTTGTGAACGATCTTTTGGATGCATTGACTTTGCCCACACAAGTTGCGATTGTTAAGTGTAGTGCGCATCGTAAAGTGACGGATGATGTTGGTCGTGGTAATGCGTTTGCGGATGAGATTGCTAAGGAGACTGCCCGGAACCTTAGCACTCGAATGTATGTGACGAGTTCGGTTAGGTGGCCCACAGAATCGAGCGTGTGTGAAGACACTATAGAGAGTGTGAAAGCAATTCAGAATGAGGCCACCGAGACTGAAAAGACGAAGTGGAAAGAAAGTACGGGAAAGTTGGATGCGAATGGTTGTTGGATTGATTTGTCGGACCAGAAAAGATGGATGTTGCCTGATGCGTATGTACTGGCCATTGTGACAATGGCACATGGGTTAGCACATATTAGCGCGAAAGGTATTTGTAAATTATTGTCTCCTGTGTGGAAGAATGATGGCATCACGAAATGTGCGGAACGCCTGGTGAAGAATTGTATGGTGTGTATAATGTACAATCCTGGCAAAGGAACCCCAACTCCTCCTGGCAGTTTTGCTCCCCCTTCGTATCCCTTTGAGGTGATTCAATTGGACTTCATCCATATGGAGCGATGCAATAACCTGAAATACGTTTTAGTTGTGGTTTGCGCATTCTCCCGATGGATTGAGGCCTATCCCCTCAAAGACAATACTGCTTTGTCCACTGCGAAAATCCTACTGAAGGAATACTTTCCTCGGTATGGAATGCCTAGAGTCGTGTGGTCAGATAACGGAAGTGAGTTTGTTGGAAGTGTGATGAAGAGTGTGTGTAAGGGCCTTGGAATTAACCAGAAATTCCATAGCGCCAATCATCCTCAGTCAGCTGGATTAGTTGAGGGGTATAACGGCACCCTTAAACTAAAGCTAGCGAAGATTCAGGCTACGACTGGTCTTTCGTGGCCTGACGCTTTACCTCTAGCATTACTGTCAACTAGGGCGACTGTACACTCCCGAGTAGGGCTTAGTCCCTATGAGATAGTGTTCGGCCGTCCTGCGAATGTGTGGGGGGTTCCTAGGCCAGGAATGTTTTCTGATCTTGAGTATCCAATGTTGATTGACTATTTACATGACTTGACTGCTAAACTGAGGTTAATTCACCAACAGGTTTACGACGCATTGCCGACGCAGACGGAGGGTCCAGGCCACCAGCTCCAGCCTGGAGACTGGGTGGTAACACGAAATTTTTCACGCAAGAATAATCTGGACCCAAGGTTCACCGGACCTTACCAGGTGCTCCTGGCCACGAGGACTGCCGTTCGTCTTGAGGGGCGTAAAAACTGGGTGCATGCCACCCATACTAAGCGAGTCCCTATCCCTTTGCCGGCAGACCCGTGGGTAAGGAAAGGCATTGCGTCAACAGAAACAGAAACATTGCCGGCGTTTGTGCCTTTCAGCGACGCACAGCCTGTTGGAGAATCCTCGGCGCAGCGGAAAGCCACTGTTGAAAAATTGTCAGCAAAAGACTCAAGACCAGAACAATCAACTGATCAGCAGGACGTTGTCTCTTCAACGGATCCTTTGTTCGACGAGCAGACACGTCCCGGGAAACACCGATATTCTTTGCGATCTCGCACTAAGGACAAATAAAATTTTTCTTGCTTTGCTGAAATTGACAATTGCACCCGTTTCCCGTGATCAGTTCTGAACATTCGTATCACTGTGATTTGTGTACACATATATATATCTTGAGCTTCCTCCCTTGTATCTTTTTTACTTCCACAGCTGAGAGACTTTGTGCTTGTATATACATATTGTGTATTGAAGGCCGTAGGGCCGCGCGCGTACTTCCTTCTGGACAGTAGGTCTTGACGTTAGGTTAAAGGCCGTCGGTTCCTAGGAACTCCTGGGGATTGACTATTGCTGCACAGAACGAAGTGCGTCAAGAAACGTTGCGGACGGTCATAGGGAATGGCATTCTCGAAGTTGAATGATTTGGAAGGGGCTCAAGTCTACAGATTCAAGCTGCAGCAACTCAGTCGTACTAGATGCTTCATATTCCAATTGTCTGTGTTGTTTTTGATTGCTTCTGCATTATTGGCGGGTGGGGTGTATTACACGATGTCTTATTTCTTACCTGCTACACCTACTCCTACTCCTTACCCTAATCTTACCTCTACTGTTTCTCCCCATTCTTTTCACATGTTACCGGAACACGAGCAGGCTAGACGTGTAGAATTCCGCAACAATTCCTTTATTCAGCTCCTTCATCAGCATCAGTTAGTGGTTAACACTACTAATTGTTGGGTGTGTGGGTTGATGCCACATACTACGGATAAGGGAATTCCATATCTGGTGTTACCGTATAGTTCCCAAGGGTCAGCTCGAGCATTTCAAACAATGTTTCGAAGCGCACTGGGTTTCCACCCCATTCGAGAACCACGTTCCCCCTACTCTGGCCCTACCTCGTATCAGAAGCCTTTGTCGATAGCCATAGAGGATTTAGATAGTGAGATCTATGATCCTTCGCTTATTCCCGAAGAAGAGGTACAGGCCTATAAGGTCCTAAGTAGAGGTGAATATAGTGTGTTCACTAGTGAAAAGCAGCTTAAGAGCTCGCCTCCTATATGGGTCGTACCCCACACTGGTAATTTTTGTCTTATGGGTCGTGGCCGAAGATCGCAAGCCCGACTTGGAGCAAGTGCTTGTACTGAAAATTACATTCTGCCAATGTCCTTGTCCCCTGTGTTTCTGGCTGCCAAGGGTACATACTTTATCTGTTATGATCGTGCATACACATGGTTGCCCGCAGACTTCATGGGCACATGTTTTATTGCAAATCTGTTGCCTCCGACGTTCACTGTAGATGCCGATTATCATAAGACTAGAGTTGTGCGAGGCGTAATTAGCGAAGAGGATACTGCCGGTCAAGAGGCAGGAGACTTTTTCAAGGGTTTCCTCCCGTTTTGGGGACCTATGGTCAATAGTAGGAACCTGAGACAATTGACTCGAGTGGTAGAATCGACAGCTAATATTACTGCCAGTGCCCTTGGTAATATCACCACAGAACTTCAGGCGGAGAGACTTATGACATTACAAAACCGTATGGTTTTAGATGTCATCTTAGCAGATCGCGGTGGGGTATGTAAGGTGATCCATTCGAGCTGCTGCATTTTCATTCCAGATAATGCTCCTACTGTCTATCAAGCCATCTCGAGGTTGCATAAGATCTCCGAATCCATACACGTGGATGTAGGGGATTGGACGCTACTAGGATGGTTTTGGGGCCTGATGTCGACTTGGGGTTGGAAAATTCTGATGATCATTGGGGTTGTGGTAGTGTTCCTGTTCACGTGTTGCCTTTGTGTGCAGTGTGGTCCTGCCTTATGTGGCCTCTGTGCTACAACGTGTATGAGACAACCATCTGTTACCAAGGGGACTCGGTTGGACAGAGCTATGCTACAGCAACATCTCGATGGTCTGATGAATATCGAATATGATTCCGACTAGTGCTTGCCTACATGAGGGCAAAAGGAGCGTCTGAGGTTCCGTGACAATTGTAAGTGGTGTTTTCGACTCGCACGAATATAGTCGAGTCTGGTATCTATGAACCGCAAATGACGAGTTTAGTAAGTGTGCGCAGTTTCGCTGTGCTAACTCAAACCGTTCGTTTGTTATGTGGGTTTTTCATCTGTACCCACGGGTTCCATCTTAGATACGGCATCCATTTTGTCTCTTGCCCTCAAGTAGCCAGCGAACGGACGTTGTCCGCTTCGCGACCCTGGGACTCCCGAGATATTTGCGGAAGACACATGTTCTTTGTAAGTGTCTTTATGACGAGGGGGATGCTACTGTAACGCAGATGGCGCCGCTCAAGGCTCATCTTGCCGCACGGGCGTATTGTCTCAGCCGTGCATCTCATTAGGCACGTCCCTTTGATGCCTGTATCTCGTGTTTCCCGATACCTCCCCTTTTACACCCTTTCCGATCTCCCCACTGTCTCCGTCTTCCTCTGCACCTGTCTTTGTTCCTATTTCGATCTGTTTTACTGCTGATTGGAATTTGCTAATGGTGGGAAGATGGGTTTTTACAGTTGGGAACCGCCAAATGTTTCCGCACTTATGTTCCGGACCTTGAGTGTTTCAAAGTGACCAAAGCGACCCCTCTGGGGGATAATTGTGGGAACCGGGTTGTAAACTTTTGTGTTCAATGTTATCCTATGGGTAAGAACTGTATAAAAGGAGCGATTCACAGAACCAATTTGAAGCAGTCTCCCCAAGTTGCACGCTGTGTACTTGTCGTGATCTCTGTGTTCCCTGCAGCAAATAAACCTTGAATCTTTGACGTCAAAGGAAGTGTTCCGTGTCTCTGTGACTTGTACGCCGGAGCAGGTTACCCACGAAGGTTTCAGGTGTTGTGCCCTGGCACCGCTGGGTCCAAAAGAACCCAGTCCTTCAATAAGGACCCTCTTGATCTACAGGAACCTCAATAAGAGGCAAGCCAACCTCCCTCTCTAGGCTGTTTCATGTGTATCGCTGATAATCGGGATAATCAGTTTGTGCATATTGGTACATCTGCTGTGTTGCATGTTGTGTTGCGGCAATGGGTTGTGGCTGCGGTACCGCTACGGTCTGTACTGTCTGTTGTGGAGCATGCATAGGTTGTATATTCTGTGGTACGTGTTGTTGGGCCTGGTCCTGTCTAGGTTGACGCGGTCTCTCTTTAGTTTTACCTGTGGCTATGTTGTGTTTCAGAACTGTACAATCATTAACATAGTGACCTGGCTGCTTACAATAGTTGCATGTCCCTTTAACAGGAGCTGTCGAATTATTGGACTGTGAATGTGCTGTACCCTTTTTATGACCGTCTGTTGGAACTGACTGAGCAACTAGCATTTTCATTTTCGTGTCTTTCATACGTCTCTGTTCGTGATCATGTTCTTCCCTAATTCTGTTCTGGTGGTACTGTAACATTTGTAACATTTGGGAGGGCGAATTAGCTTGCCATGTGCTCTCGACTTTCAGTACTCGGTTCTTAACCTGGGGCAAGGAATTCTCGACTAATTTGGATACAAAAAGATGTGGGTATGACTCGCTACTTGCTTTCAGACCACTATTAATAATAAAAAATTTCTCAAATCGGGAATAAAAATCACTAGTGTCTTCATCGGGTTTCTGTTTGCAGGCTGAGATTGCATCCCAGTCCTCCTTTTTAGTTGCTAACAAACGTGGCAAAACCTGTACTAACAATCCTGGTAAAGCTTTAGTTTTATCCCCAAGGCCCAACCCTGGAGTTCGATCTGTCTCTTCGGTTTCTAATGCAGCCCAATCAATCTTTTGGTCTCCCACCTCCCATTCTTTTTCTTTGAGTTTCTCGTAAATACCGGCAGGCAGTAACACTTTCAATATTTTCATAATGTCAGGATAGGTATAATCTCCCATGAGTAACATGTCTTTAATTTCACGGTGAAAACCTGCTGGGTCTTTATCATGACTAGGCACTATTTTCTTCATTTCCAATAATTCCATTTTAGTTATGGGCGTGTACACAAATACACGTGTAAGGGTATTATCATCATTCCTGACTGGGTGCACTTCTCGCAAAGGATTCTGTCTGTCTATGTAAAACATTTTCCTTTCTGGGGGTGGAGCTGAAACAAACTGTGGATTCAGGAAAGCACTATATCTGTGTCGATGTTCTAGAATTACTTTAATTAAATCGGTACCTAGGCCTCTCCATTTATTCATTAGTAACTCTATTAGTACATCAGGTAGGGGACCTGGATCAGAATGCTGGCTCTTATACAACAAAAGGAGGTGTTGTATCATGTACATACCAGCTAGTCGCTGTTCGTCTGGGGAAAGATTCAAAAAGGTTTGCGCTACTGCGTCATCATTATATCTATCGGAATTGTCAGCCCATTGTACTGCTGACCTGGCTAATTCTTGTTCATCCATGGAATTGAGTACATGGTACCCCATTCGTTCTTGAAGTACTTTATCGGTAGCCTGAAATAGATGTTCAGGAGTCCTCGGGTTTGACATAGCCGAGTGAAAAAGTCTCTTGCTTTCTGGGCGTAACGTTTTATTAAAGGGTCTACCCTTACCTACATAGGCCACCGTACCTGGATCTTCTGGCTCATCCTCCTCTGAGGATTTATTCACGTCTGTTTCTGCTTCCCTTGCATCCTTCTCTCTTTCATGCATTACTACTATTTCTTTACGGACCTTTCTGTACATGGCCTCTATACATTTCTGTCTATCATGTTTTCCGTCTGCTATATTCTGACTCCATGTAGTTAATACCTCCATTTCTTCTTTATTTACACCAGGCCGATCTCGTTCTCTTATAAAACAGTTTACGAGGAATCTTAATATCATACTTTGAGTGTCTACTTTCTGATATGCCATGGCCTCGTGAATGCATTCAGGTCCCTCCCCAGTCTGGACAAAACGATATATCCTGTCTAGATAATCTGGCATTCCTGGCAATAAAACTAAAAAATTTGCAGCACGTCTTAAACGTATCGAGGCTAACATCATGGGTCCTTGCTTGCCTGGAACGGGATCATATCTACAGTCTGTAAGATATTCTTTAAGCTTTTCTAAAGGGGCCCCTTTCGGGGTATGTTGTGAAGCTAAGTCTCTTATTGTCAATCGTTGTGTAGGTGGCGGGGTACGGTAACCTCCTGTAGCACCTCCTGTAGCAGAGGCTTGAGCATGACCTATCTGTAGGGTCGGTACCTGCTGTAACTGGGCTGGGGCCTGAGCAGCGCCATCCCCAAAAGGATTAAGTGGATGTATTTGTTGAATACCAGGGGGAACAACAGGTAAGGGTGCAGGAAGCGGACCGGGAGGGGTCTGCTGTTGCGGACCTGGAGGCTGATGATCATGGGGTAGGTTAACGTCAGTAGGTGGTACACGGGCAGGTACATCGGTATATGCGGGAGCTACATCGTCTAAGTAGGAAGAAAAGAAAATGTCTGCTGCGGTCTTATGACGTAATTTAGTCGGAACCAATGGAGGGGGCAGATTTTTCGGTGTTTCCGGGGTCGCCTTGGGCAGGCCCTCGGCCAGGACCGGGTACAGCCCTGTCATAATGGCATTACTCCGTCTATCGTGTTGTTCCATTCTGACTCGTTCTCCTTCTTCTAGTAGTTCTTTTTCTTTGGCTTTTTCAGAATCCTCTCTACTTTTCTCTGCTTTCCTGAGTGCTTTCTCTGTCCGTCTGTGTGATTCTTTACGCCATAATTCAATGGCATCTTTCTGTGACTGTCTGGCTTTCTTTTTCCATAATGCTTCCTCTACTCTCATGATGCACTCGGCATCCCATGTCCCTGTAGAGGGCCATTTCTGATTCTCTTCTAAGTCCTTAGTATAATCCACCCACAAGTCGAGGTATAATACGGCGTCTAAGCCGTGCTTGTGGTACATAAAATATCCGGGAGTGTCCCTGGGTGGGATGGGAACAGCTTCCTCGAGTATCCCTTTTCTAGTTCCTATCTGTCTCAGTTTAGAGAATAGAGGCATCCTGTAACTCGATACTTGATACTTACTCGGACTCGGGCACAACCAATACAATGAACACAGGAATGACGATCAAACAATCACTCATACCACGACATTGAAATACATTTAAACATTTCAGAACGAACAATAACTAGATAACTGGATACTGGATATACTGCTAAACAGTACAGATACACTGCTAAAACAGTGCAGACCGGGTCTGTGTACCCAAACCCGTCTTGACCGGACACAAATTAATGCACCCGTCTAGATGCGTCCCCAGCAACGGTACTCACCGGGAAGCACGGAACGGAAGGCCTCGGAAACTCGACACTGGACTGGACCGGACTGGACTCGACTCGACTCGTGACGTAGGTACTTCGGAACTGGTGGGCCTCTGAACACCTCGGACCTTGCTCTCTCGGCTGGGCTCTGGTCGGGATCCTCCGCACTCCTCACCGCCTCGTCTGGGTGTCGATCGCAGTCTCAGTCACCTCCGTTGGCCTGAAGGAGATACAGGAAATCCTGCGGGTACGCGTAGTTGTCCGTCACGGCTGTGGCAGGGGGCTAGGCCTGCAACGCACCGCCGGCGTGTAAGGTGGGGGAGGGGTCCCTGTTCGGGCGCCAAATTATGTGGTAAATAAATATTTACCGTATGCTGAATTTCTATGCGGTAAAGTTCAATAAAATAGCTCAATCAAAATGAGAGGCAGAGTCCATGGAATCTGAGTTTATAAGGGTTTTATTCCATAAAATGGAATGGTTCGAACCATGGTATCATGTTCCATCACCACGAGGGTTCAGGAAGGGATAGACAATGCTTTATTGACAGTGCACAATATATATAGTAAATGCATACAGTGGTGATGGATACAGAAGGCATAACAGCTGAAAGAAACGAGATAAGAACACATGTGCGTAACAGAAGGCGTGCACGAGGGCGTACACGGAGGTGTGTGCTAGAAACGTCACATGAGAGTGTCACAGGTGGGTGGATCCTTAGAGGGATCCTGCAGTGTCAGCAGAAATATATGGCAGGGATGCGCGCGCAGGCAGCATGACGTGTGATTGACGTGGAACTGGAGGGTAAAGGAGACTTGACATTTAGCATTGGAAAGGCGACAGAAGTCTGGCATGTCAGAACAACCTAAACCCAAATCATATCTGATATCTTGTGTTTGAGGAACTGTATTATCTAGAAGGAAAGGTCTCTCGGGCAGAGGCTATTCTATACTGACTGCTAGTGCGTGCATATGTGACTACGTGTCTGTGTGTGGGGTGAGGGGCCATGGGCCTACCATGGTAACTGGAGCAATGAATTACTTGCACGGAGACAGAAAGGCCGGGCCCTTTGCTCTGCAGCTGGGGGAATGTTTACCTAAATCACTAGACAGGAATGTATTTTCGAGGAGCGGAGCAGATAACTTGAAGGCAAAATACAGTTTTTGGCAGGCAAGCAGGCCGAGCCGGGCACCGCTCGCCGCGCAGGGAGTAAGGCAAGGGTCATGGATGCAGATCCAGGCTGCAGCTTTCAGAGGCAGAAGACAGAAAGGGCTTGATGGCAGAAATCAGGGCCTAGCTCGCCAGAGCCAGGAAAACGTGAAAGTGCACCATGTAAAGACGGTGGCAAGGCATACTTAGGAACTGAATAATCGATCCATTCATGGTGGATCTGAAAGAGGACATGTTAACGTTGGACGCAAATGTATTTGCGTCTTCATATCTGGTCATGGAGGGAAGTTACATGTACTTGAAGCACGTACATGGAGACAGTGGGGTTCACGTTAGGGGACATTTCTTGACCATAAAAATTCATATTACCTCAGAAGATGAAACCAAAACCCAAATTGGAGCCTTACGCAGTATGAGCCTACAAATGGATGTCTAGAGAACCATTGCCATGTCTGGGACATTTTCCTACAACACTGCCATACAAAGACAGAATGATTCAGGCACGTGTCCATGTGATTGAAGGCCCCGAAACAGACGATTGCCTCCTCAGCTTACCGACAGCAGAACGTTTGAAGCTGGTGGAGATTCTGTATAGAGTGGATGACTCGCCTGACATTGTGAGCAAGTTCCGGAAGCTATTCTGTGATCTAGGGAAACTAGCCCATTTCAAGGTCAAACTGCACATTAAAGAGCAAGTTACACCAGTGGTGCAGCATCACAGGAAAGTACCTTTTCACCTGCAACAAGCAGTGGATGACGAACTTCAAGACCTACTATGAGCAAACATCATCGAACGCTCGACTGGGCCCACTCCATGGGTATCGCCAGTAGTGGTCGTACCCAAGAGAGGACAAGATAACAAAGTACGCTTGTGTTTTGACATGCGAGCCCCAAACACAGCTATCGAAAGGGAGCGGCATCCAGGACCCCACATCAGCGACATGATCACCCGCCTGAATGGCGCAACTGTTTTCTCAAAAGTGGACCTCAACAAGGGGTATCACCAACTGGAGCTACACGACAAGTCAAGGTATATCACCACGTTCACTACACACCAAGGGCTTTTCCGATACAAGCGCCTTAACATCGGGATCTCGTCTGCAGCTGAGATTTTCCAGGAAGCCGTCCGGCGAGTAATACAACACATCCCGAATGCATTCAACTACAGTGACGATATTCTGGTGTTTGGTGAGACTAGGAAAGATCATGACAAGGCACTAGATCGGGTGTGCCATGCCCTTCTGGATGCTAACCTCACACTCAACAAAGACAAATGTGAGTTTCACAAATCAACCCTAAAATTCTATGGACATATTTTCTTAAAGGAGGGCATGAGACCAGATCCTGAGAAAGTATCAGCCCTATCTGACACCTCACAACCACAAGATGTCAGCGATGTCCGTTCATTCCTGGGCATGGCTAGCTACTGCGCCTGGTACATCAAGGACTATGCAACCAACAGCTACCTACTCCGAGAACTGAGAGGACAAGGGCAGAGTTTTCACTGGTCACACAAGTGTGAACAGGCGTTCAACAAAATTAAGACTGCTGTGAGCTCAGCCATCAATTTGGCATACTTTAACCCCAAACATATGACGTAAATCACGGTACACGCTAGCCCCATTGCGCTAGGTGCAATTCTGGCACAATAGGATGACAAAGAAGATCAACGCCACATCATTGCATATGCCAGTCACAGTCTCACTGACACAGAAAAAGCATACTCCCAACCGTAAAAGGAGACCTTGGCGGTTGTGTGGGCATGTGAACATTTCCACCTTTTCGTCTATGGCAAGCATTTTACCATTATCACCGATCACCAGGCTCTGACAACTATCTTTGTCAACACCCGGGCGAAGATGCCTCCGAGGATTGAACGGTGGGGGGTACGCCTGCAGGACTACACTTATACCATCATCCAAAAACCCGGGAAGGCGGCATCCCCAAGCAGCGACACGAGCGCGGCCTTTGGTATCAGAAGAATATCTCCATTTCGTCATTGACCAAGTATGCCCACCTGCCATCTCACTAGAAGCCCTTATAGAAGCATCTGCAAAAGATGCCATGCTGCAGAACATCATGCACCGTGTCCGCACCAATTCATGGAGACACTTGGAAAAACCAGATACAAATAACGCCATCAACACACAAGAACTCATGGCATTCAAACATGTCAAAGACGACCTCTCTATCAGCACCAATGGTCTACTATTATTATTATTAAAACAGTTTTGTATAGCGCGTGGTTACCTTAGAGCATCCCCTTTATTAAGGGACAGGAGGATCGTAATTCCCCACCAGTTGAGGCAAGGCACCGCCAACCTGGCACACGAAGGACACAGAGGAATGGTGGCCACGAAGAAGGCGCTGCGTGAACGTGTCTGGTTTCCTTCGCTTGACCAGATGGTAGAAACCACATTACAAGACTGCCCACACTGCCAACTGGTGGGGCGAGAAGAATCACAGGCCCCTCTACAGATGTCAGACCTCCCAGACAGCGTGTGGCAACACCTAGCGGTTGATTTCTTTGACCCGCTGAAATCAGGGTAATACATCATTGTCATCATGGATGAATACTCCCGATTCCCCATCGCTCACCAAATTTCATCCACTAAAACAGCTGCTGTCATATCAGTCATTGATGAAGCATTTTGTGGAGTTTTCATTGTAGAACTTGGTGATGTCATTCTATGGCATCACCAAGTTCTACAATGAAAACTCCACACATTACAATATTGGTATTGATTTTGTCAGGGGTAACAAGAATGTCATAGCTGATTGCTTGTTGCGCATGCCAGTTGAGGGAGAGGAAGAGGATTCTTCCTTATTATCTGAAGTAGAACCTTTTTGCATTGTTAAAGATATAGATTTGGCCTTAAGACAAGAAGAGTGGAATGAAGCCTTGAATAGTGATAGGGAGTACATGGAACTTAAGGAGGTCATACGTGATGGATGGAGAGATGTGATGACTTTGAGTGAAGAATTGAAGAAATATTTTAAAGTCAAAGATCAGTTGAGTATTCAAATGAATAAAGTTTTGAGATGCAACCGTGTTGAGAGGGAGATTACTCAAACGTATACACGAAGGGCACTTAGGGAGAAGCATGTGTAAAAGAAGATTGAGACAGAATTTTTGGTGGCCTGAAATGGATAGGGAGGTAGAAGAGATTGTAAAGGATTGCCAAGCATGTAGTAATAGCGACAAATGTAGAGTGATCCGCCAACATCTACTAGGGTGTGTAGGTGTTCCTGATTGACCCTGGGAGAATTTAACGATGGATTTTTTGGGGCCAATTGATAGATTAGGAGTAAGGAGCAGATTTTTAATTGTTTTAGTTGATTACCACAGTAAGTGGTTTGTAGTGAAATCTGTGGAACATATTACGTCTGAGGCTGTGATTGAATTTGTAAGTAGTGAATTTTTGGAAGAAGGAATACCTAAGTGCTTAGTCACGGACAATGGAGTTCAACTTGTTTCCGCTGTAATGGCAAAGTTTCTTACAGGATTGGGTATTAAGCATGAAAGGGTGGCACTATTCAGACCTCAAGCAAATGGATTGGTTGAGCGTGTTAATCGGATCATAATGGACAATATTCAATTATCTTTGTGTAATGGGTTAAGATGGGAAGAGGAATTAGACAAAATTATGTGGGCTCACAGGGTGACTCCTCATTCTGTTACAGGCACGGCACCTTTTGTGGCTTTAAAGGGTAGAGAACCGGCAACCAAATAATCACATGTCTGGCTGCAAAAGAAAGACCAAGTCTGGGTAGATCGAGAGCATATTGCAGAAAGAGTTAAGCAGTCCCAAGAAAGGAATAAGAATGATTATGACAAGAAAAGAGGGGTAAAGGATGTTAACATTGCTAATGGTGACTGGGTGGTTACTAAAACAAGCATTGGAAATGCAATAGGTCTCGCACCATTAGAGTTAGTGCTTTTAGAATTGTTTATGGGTTTTTTTTGCAAATGTTTAGCATTTTTGTTTCCTGTAGCCAATGCTAAAGAATTACAAATAAAAAAAGCCATAAACATTTCTTAAAGCTGTAACTGAAATGGTCTGAGACCTATTGCACTGTGTGAGGGTGAGGGGTTGAGGGTGAGTGAGGGTGAGGGGTTGAGGGTGAGTGAGGGTGAGGGGTTGAGGGTGAGTGAGGGTGAGGGGTTGAGGGTGAGTGAGGGTGAGTGAGGGTGAGGGGTTGAGGGTGAGTGAGGGTGAGTGAGGGTGAGGGGTTGAGGGTGAGTGAGGGTGAGGGGTTGAGGGTGAGTGAGAGTGAGGGTGAGTGAGGGTGAGTGAGGGTGAGTGGTTGAGGGTGAGTGAGGGTGGGTGAGGGTGAGTGAGGGTGAGGGTGGGTGAGGGTGAGTGAGGGTGAGGGGTTGAGGGTGAGTGAGGGTGAGTGAGGGTGAGGGATTGAAGGTGAGTGAGGGTGAGGGATTGAGGGTGAGTGAGGGTGAGGGGTTGAGGGTGAGTGAGGGTGAGGGGTTGAGGGTGAGTGAGTGAGGGTGAGTGAGGGTGAGGGGTTGAGGGTGAGTGAGTGAGGGTGAGTGAGGGTGGGGGGTTGAGGGTGAGTGAGTGGGGGTGAGTGAGGGTGAGTGGGGGTGAGGGGTTGAGGGTGAGTGAGTGAGGGTGAGTGAGGGTGAGGGGTTGAGGGTGAGTGAGTGAGGGTGAGTGAGGGTGAGTGAGGGTGAGTGAGGGTGAGTGAGGGTGAGTGAGGGTGAGGGGTTGAGGGTGAGTGAGTGAGGGTGAGGGTGAGTGAGGGTGAGGGTGAGTGAGGGTGAGGGTGAGTGAGGGTGAGTGAGGGTGAGGGTGAGTGAGGGTGAGGGTGAGTGAGGGTGAGTGAGGGTGAGTGAGGGTGAGGGTGAGGGTGAGGGTGAGGGAGGGTGAGGGTGAGGGTGAGGGAGGGTGAGGGTGAGGGAGGGTGAGGGTGAGGGATGGTGAGGGAGGGTGAGGGTGGGTGAGGGTGAGTGAGGGTGAGTGAGGGTGAGTGAGGGTGAGTGAGGGTGAGTGAGGGTGAGTGAGGGTGAGTGGTTGAGGGTGAGTGGTTGAGGGTGAGTGAGTGAGGGTGAGGGTGAGTGAGGGTGAGGGTGAGTGAGGGTGAGGGTGAGTGAGGGTGAGGGTGAGTGAGGGTGAGGGTGAGTGAGGGTGAGGGTGAGTGAGGGTGAGGGTGAGTGAGGGTGAGGGTGAGTGAGGGTGAGGGTGAGGGGTTGAGGTTGAGGGTGAGGTGTTGAGGGTGAGTGAGGGTGAGTGAGGTGTTGAGGGTGAGTGAGGGTGAGGGTGAGTTAGGGTGAGGGGTTGAGGGTGAGTGAGAGTAGTTGAGGCTGAGTGAGGGTGAGTGAGAGTGAGGGTGAGTGAGGGGTTGAGGGTGAAGGTTTGAGGGTGAGGGGTTGAGGGTGAGTGAGGGTGAGGGGTTGAGGGAGGGTGAGTGTGAGTGAGGGTGAGGGTGAGGGTGAGTGAGGGTGAGTGAGGGTGAGGAGTTGAGGGTGAGGGTGAGTGAGGGTGAGGGGTTGAGGGTGAGTGAGGGTGAGTGAGGGTGAGGCTGAGGTGTTGAGGGTGAGTGAGGGTGAGTGAGGGTGAGTGAGAGGTTGAGGGCGAAGGGTTGAGGGTGAGTTAGGGTGGAGGGTGAGGGGTTGAGGGTGAGTGAGGGTGGAGGGTGAGGGGTTGAGGGTGAGTGAGGGTGGAGGGTGAGGGGGTGAGGGTGAGGGGGTGAAGGTGAGGGTGAGGGGGTGAGGGGTTGAGGGTGAGTGAGGGTGAGGGGTTGAGGGTGAGTGAGGATGAGTGAGAGTGAGGGGTTGAGGGTGAGGGGTTGAGGGTGAGTGAGGGTGAGTGAGGGTGAGGGTGAGGGTGAGTGAGGGTGGCTACGGTATGGGATGTCTCATATTAAAATTACGTGTGACCTGTGAAAACGTGAGTGAGATACCGGCATGCCATGTTCTCTTGTACAAGCGCAATCGGGTGTTCAACAATGCCATAGTGGGCCGGTTCATGGCTACGTGTTCTATCATAAAAATAGTGCAAATGCTCATGTTTAAAAACGTCAAAGCCAAAGGAAAATGCGATTTAATTTTAAAATCAAATAACTGGTTACGGCGTGGTGACAGCGTGGCAGGAAAGTGAAAGTCCGATTGAAGTGGATATTTTTTTAAAACCAAACAACTGTCTAACTAAAGGCAGCGGGTCAAGCGTGTCAGTCCCTGGAGCTTACCTCCTCTCAATGTCCGTGCGGCTCTGAAAGTGAGCCGGCGGGCAGAGCTCACGCCTAATGTAGTGAGTTTTTCCGGCATGCGTGCACCGCGTGGTGCAGTAGCTGGATGGTTCCTGGAGGCTCGACGTCCTGGTAACCAATAGTATGCAAGGGGGGCGGGGTTCAGTAGTAGGGCATTATTTTGAACGGCACACGTTCTAAGATGAATCTAGAGTGTAAGATCGTGTATAACTAAACATTATGTAGCCCCTCTGTAAGACGATGAAGACTTAGTTCAGGACCTGTCTGTACATGGGCACTTGGTGTATACAAAATGTCATTACTCACAAATAACATATTGTAGAATAGTTACAGAAACATCTTGAAACAATACCACATTACAGAGATTACTGTATTTAGGATTATCAACTAGCGAAATGTCATTGCTCTTGGCGGTAAATGTAAAAAATACCTCCTAAATTGTATAATTAAGGGGAGGGGGCGGCTGTAGGGGTGGCAAGTGAAAAAAAAAGAGAAAGCAGGGTAACCTGACCCAGGAGGGGGGAGGAGGGAGGAGAAATGCGTCTCGGCCGGAGCAGGGGGCGGAGCAGGGAGAGCGGGCTTTGAAATGTAATTGACACGGCCGGCCGGTCGTGAAACTGAAAGCATGGCCGGCCGGCCGTGAAAGCCTTTGATGCGGCAGGGGGAAATGCGAGACGGCGGGAAGGGGAGGGGGCGGAGCGGGTAAACAAAGACGGACGTGCACGCGCTTTTAAGCTCAATGCGCATGCGCATTGAGCTTAAAAGTCACGGGCACTGCAAGGAATCGCCACGATTCCTTGCAGTGTGGATAAAGAGTGGATAAGTCCCAATACTCTCGCTTGCTCGATGCGCATGCGCATCGACAGGCGAGACCTAAAAATGGGATTTGTAAGAAAGGGAGAAAGTAAATTTTTCAGTCCACAAAGAGTAATAAAAGTAATGAATTCAGTGGTAACACTTGATGATGGAAAAATGTGGAGCATGGGTAATTTATGCAAAATTGACGTTCCAAATTCTTTTGAATGATTATTTTATTATTATTTGTTATAACATGTAATGTGTTATTTGCTGTTTTTAACTTTGTCATGTATAAATATTGATGTTTTATTTTAATTCTTTGTAAGGAGGGGAGATGTGTGAAGTTTTCATTGTAGAACTTGGTGATGCCATAGAATGACATCACTGAGGGATTCTGTGAAGACAGTCAGTTGATGAAGCTGGAGGTCGCTGTACACTTATGAAGTTGTACTCTCATGAATAAAGGCTTTTATTCATTAACCACTGTCACTGTGGTTACTAAACATTTGCCGCATGGGGAATCCCTACAGTTGTAAAGACAGACAATGGACCAACATTCAACGGACAAGACTTTGCAGAATTTGCGAGACACCTAAATTTCAAACACCGAAAGATCACTCCCCTATGGCCTCAGGCCAACGGAATGGTGGAGTGATTCATGGCCACCATAAAAAAAGACAATGCAGCAAGCTGAATTAGCTCATCGGGACATTCAGCCAGCCCTAAATGAAGTGTTACATGCATACTGAACCACGCCACATGGCACCAGTAACCAATGTCCGGCCACCCTGATGCTAGGGCGTATCCCATGCACTCGGATACCAGCCACGGACACCGTCAACCAATCCAGATTCACGAATTCGACCATGAGACATTGGTAGAACTTAATTGAACGAAGAAGGCGAAAATGAAGGAATATGCAGGTCACCTCAGGCATGCCAAGATGTCTGACATCCGAGAAAGCGACTGGGTGCTAGTAAAGCAGGAAAAGAAAACCAAGGCTGACAGCCGCTACTGTGCTCAGCCACTACCAGTAAGTAAGAAGAAAGGGACCATGATCACAGCAGAATCCGGAGTCAATAGAACAACAAGAAATGTGTCACATTTCAAGAAGTGTAATCCTACAGTATATACTTGGGCTCGAGATTCACACTGGGACACTGACGAATCAAGTCAAGAAGAAAATGAATATCAAGAACCCCAATCAACATCGGGAGCCAGCGGCAGTAGAGAGACCATCTCTCCAGCCAGCCACGAAGCAGCCATCCACAGAGAACTGTTCGGAAGCCTAGCCGACTCATTGAAGAACTTTAACGTTGAACACTCAAAATACAAAAGGGGGAGATGTCGTATCGACATGCCTGTCCTGTCCGCAGACCAGGGCCAGGCATGGCAGGAAGAGGAAGGGGAGGAGCAGGGAGGTGGGGGCAGGCAGTGCGCGCCGAGACGCGCAAGAATAAAGAGGCATTCAAAGTTTCTACCGGTGTCCCGTGTTTTTAATCGGTGCGGGGCCGGCGGGAACGTGACACACCCCAATAAGCGGCACAGCAGGGCTGGCTTTAGCGCTGGTGTTGCCCGCTGTGCCAATATGTTTGGGTGCCCCCTCATGACCTCCCCCTCCACAGATTCCATCACTACTCTATAACAGTGCTTCTCATCTCGCCATAGCCCCTCTCTCAAATGTATTTAATTTGTTTAATAGGGCCTTTCATACCAGTGTACGGTGTTAGAGCACTTTACATCACCCACATACAGAGACAATGAATCATGCATGTGTAAATCAGTGTATAGAAAACATTACATAAGACAAAGGGGACTACTAGGTGTAGGATTCACATGTCATCCATACTAGTAGGTATGTTTTTAAGAGTGCTTGGTCTGGAAAAGCACAAACTAAGGATTCAAAACGTAGCACAGTGGTTAGGGTTGGCTTTGCTAACAATAATTTATTTATACCCAAACAAAACCTTTTTTAGCAACATTAGGATAATGAAAGTTGGGAAAAACAAAACTTTCGAAAGTGTATCATGCAGTTTGCATGAAGCTCTTCGATGGCAGTTCAAAGCACACAGTCCCATATTTCAATATACTTTATGAACTGAAAGTAACAAAATGATCTTTATGCCAAAAGCAGTAAAACCACTGAGCTATCCCCGTAAAAATCTGCTTTGCGATCTGCATAGCATATGTTTTTCAGCAGGCATGTTAACCCTCTGCGCTACTTTTAGATGTGTGAAAACTGCCACTAAAACTTCAATCCCACTCCAGCAGGAACAGTAATCACCAGTCATGCGGACATTTTTATTGTTGCCTGAAAACTGCTGGCTATAAAAGGAACTCTGGTGAGGGTGCTTTTAAACCCTTAGCAATTTACAAAACACAGTGTCTCCAGCTCAGTGATAAATTGACCCCAGTAACAAAACCGGCCCCCAAGAACAAAACCGGCCCCCGCCCTTCCTATCTCATGGGGTAATGCCCGATGCCCGGGTCCGTCAGCCAGTACGCCCTTGCACAGTTGAAGCCGATTAGCAGTTCGTAACTGTCAGGCACTAGTGTAGCTTAAGGTTTGTGGAAATAAAACGTACATTAGGTACAGAGCCCACATAACATAATTTCCTGTAGTATCACTTTCTGTGCTGCTTTTCCCTTTGGTGTCATTTCTAATAGTATCACTTTCGGTAGTATGACGGAGATCAGAGATTCTGCTCTACAGCCGAGCAAAGATGCCTTTCTTCCTTGCAATGCCACTGGTGGGCAATCTTTATACCCAAGGGCTACACCCCCTCTACCATAGAGTTCTGGCAGACCCCCAAGACTGATCTCCCACCTGTCAATTCCAGTGCTGTAGTAGGCACAGTTAGTGCACTGGTGTCCCCTTGTCGGGTGGTATCTTTCACAGGCGCTCACACCCATACACAGCAGTGGGTTGCTCCAGCCATCAATTGGTACTGGCCCAACACAGGGAGCACGTGACCTACAGGTTCCACATTCATTCTTCCCAGAACCTGGCTCTACTTGACCCACCTAATGTGACCATGCTGCCCTTGTGCATCTTCATATCACACATGGCCATTGATAGCACAGAAGGATGCATGGTCATATGCGGACAATCCTGTGAAATATGTTGATCCGGTGAGGCTCCTGTTCTTCACAGTGAGAGCTGTACCCTCTGTAAAGATGGGGCCCTAGGCCCTCATGCTGTGGTAAAGACGTGACACAGACACTCAGTTAGGGGTAGTAAGAATGGCCTCGAGCACGTGCGCTCGGCCTCTTTTATTGGCAGCGTCATGTGACACCATGAAGTCTGTGGTGGGTGGGTGTGAAGTATAGTACATCACTCCTGAACACTAGAACGTGTCAATGCTAGGACACTACATCCCTCCCAATTTTTAATAACATGAACCCAACGTCAAAGTTCAACCTGTGAAGAAAAACCACAGATTACTTGGATGTAGTACAGTGACCAAACTACTGCAGAGTTTCTTCATCCGCCGCTGCTGGCTGTTGCAGACGATGTTCTGTCGGCCGCAGAGATCACTAGTTCACTCGGGCATCAGCCAGGGGTGCTCGATGGATTCAGTCTGTTGTCGACTCTGCCCTGAGGTTGTCCTCACAGTCTTTCATTATCTTCCTTCTGGGGCGACAAACGTAGTTGGAGTTCTTGTGTTTCGCCGCTAGACTTTGGTGTGCGTTATCCAGTCCAAGCTTTGTCTTCATCCGCCGCATGCATCCTACTTGGCAAACCACGGGTTTGTTGCAAGGCATCCCTCTCACCAGAATTGCCCCTCTCGAAGGTGTTCCCCTGCCACGGGATATCCTTGAGGCCCTCTTTTCCAGATTTGCACTGGGCTGGGTGTACCACATCATATTGCTCTAACGCCGCCGTTAGTGGGGGTATGGAGATGATGGGTCTCACCTCAGGGTCCGCAGCCTCCTCCAGAGGGTAGCTGTTGGCTCCTGTCTTTGCTTGCGATGTCTTCGCCCTCCCCGAACCTTTGCGGACGGGCGGCTGATGACCATCTCTCGTCGTGGGGACTGTCGTCCCGGAGGCCTCTGCCCCTGGGCCACCACGGCTGGCATTGTCCAGTGTCCGTGTGACCCCAAAGGTGGATGTCACAAACTGTCTCGCCTGCTCATCGGCGCCGATCCTGGGTGTGCGGAAGCATCGTGGATTAACCGGTCTTCTCGCGGTGCCACAGCGTTCACCAGGACTTGTGCTCCGGTGTCCTGGCACTTGTCGCCTTCCTTATCCTCTGGAATGTGAGTTGTCTTCCTGCACTCCTCTCTCTTTTCCTCAGTTGGTTCGCTGTGGGGACGTCGCGTCACACTGACTTCTCCTTTCACTCTTAACAGTGGCAACAGGCCACTCTGATATACTTCTATCCATTCAGGCAGTGGCTAACGTGACACTCAGGTCTCTTCCTTCTTTTCTTCTTGCGGTGGCAAACGTGCCACTCAGACCTTTTCCTTTCTTGCAGTGGCAAACGTGCCACGCAGATCTCTTTATCCTTTTCTTCTTTTCGCTTCACGACATAACTTAGACCGATCTAGTTTCCTCTTGCCTGGCCAGGCTTCTCCATGCAGCGCGCGCACTCTGCATGTGTCTTCCTGGTCTTGTCCTTGTCGGAGGACACTTTCTCCTTCTTCCTCAGCAGCCAGAGTTAGTGTCGCAAACCTTCCTTTATCTATTTTCTTCTGGGTGACGTTCGTAGGTCCACGTCGATAGACCTCTTTGTGGTTGAACGTGCTGGACCACTTGCGGGTCCACTTCTGCCAACTCTGGCAGGTTGCCTTCAGTCCTCCTGTCGGACCTTGTGCTGCAACGATTCATGTGGACCCTTGCACCGGTCCCCTCCTGTCGCGACTACCCTGATGGGTCGGCTTCTGTGATCGACCACCTGGCTGGTCGGTGTCGCGGTGCGACCATCTGGCTGGTCGACTTCCGGGATGCGTCACGTCGTGTGACCGTCCGTGATACCTTCCTGTGCGATGGCACTCCATGCGCTCTTCTTCCTCCTTGCGGTGGCGTCGTGTCGCGTGGTCTGCACACTTACTCTTCAGTGTGCTTGAAGACCTGCTGCGCACAACCTCTGGTTCCTTGGGTTGCGGCTTCTTCGCTCTTCGGTGCGGATTGGTACCTTTGTAGAGCCTCTTCAGTGCAGCTGCTCCGTGCGCTCTTTCACCTAGTTGCGGTGGCGTCAAACAGCCACTGGGCGTGCATTCAGCGCCTTTATTCTTCCGTGTCGTTGGGTACTTGCTGCTTCAGATCGTTGGCGGGAGTAGTTGATGCTGCGGTGAGCGCCTGTGGCCATAAGGCGTCACTGCTCTCTCCGTCGTCTGATCACGCAGTCTTTTCCCTAGGAATTCTTCCAGTGCTTCCTTGCTATATGAGGCGCTAGTGCTTCGCCTTGTATCACCGTCCTCCTTGCGTTTGCTTTCTTTACCACGTCGCGCTGGAAGTGGCAGCCGCAGACTCCTTGCTGTGCGCAGGTGTCTCCTGCGCTGCTGCGCACTTGCTTGCTGAGGGTGTGTAACTGCTTTTCTGGAGTGATGCTACTTAGTCTGTTGCCCCTTGACACAGTTGTGATACTGCCCTGATCTCCTTTTGGACTTTCCTCAGCCCTGCTGCTGAGTTCGATTCTGGTGGCAGGTGCACTTTTCCTTTTGGCCACTAGATGGCAGTGAGGCTGTATCCTTCCATCAAGCAGCAGCCTGCTTTGCCCCGAGACCTTCTTCCCTGGTTGTCCTCACGCTCTACTGTCCCTGCCACTCTCTGGCTGCACAGGGGTTGGAGCCACGCTGCTTTCCTGGTGAGTCCCTGTTCTGTGTTTGTTCACCTTTGGGGACAGGAGGGCACACAGTTGGGTTTCGTTTTGGCGGCGCTGGCCGCTTACAGGCGCTTTGGTCCTCTCCCAGGGAACCCAGGAGGTGGGGCCATGCTCCTGTTGCCGGCGGCCGTTCTGCCTTCTCTTCTCTTCGTCCTCCCTGCCCGCGGCAGCCTTCAGCAGTCCTTGCGCGGGCAGGGGGGGTGTTGTGCTGGGCGATGTGGGGTTGTGCGGGGCCAGGGCGTGTTCTCTGCTGAGCGGGTGGGCTCCGCTTCAGTAAGTTCTTGGCGGGTGTGTAGTGCTCTACTCAGGGCACCGAGAGGCGGTGCAGGCGACAATTTCTTTTCCTCACGCGGCGCTGTAGCCGTGCGGGGCGTCACCCGCTGGTTACTTCAAACTTGTGGCAGTGGTCACTTGTCTCTCCCTGCCCGCGGCAGCCTCACAGTTCACGCGCGAGCAGGGGGGTGGGGGGGTTGCCTCATGCTGGTATGCGGGGTAGTCACCCGCCTTAGGGGTCCGCTGCGGGTCGCGTGACACTCGTCATGGCGCCATTACCTTGCGGGTGGGCTCCGCTTTTAGACACGGTCTTGGTCTTGTCGTGAGGGGGGGCGGGAGGTGGTTAGCTACTCCACTCTCTCCCCCTCATTGTTCACGACCATAGCAGAGGTGGGGTGAGCTTCCGCGAACCTTCGGTCACCCTGGTTGGTTTTCTCGGGCAGCCTGCGGGCTCACCTTCGGTCTGGCTGACGTTGCGGCTATCGCGGGTGGGCTCCGCTGTGTCACGACGTACCTCTGCTTCTCTGCTGGGCACCTTGATGCAGGTAGGCACCGCTGGGCACTCACTCTGCCTTCTGTCGCGATTGATGCGGGTGGGCTCCGCTCAGGTCGCTTATCTTCCCTCAGGCACTCTCGGGCAGGGGCGATTCACTGTGGGCCTCCGAGGTGTAGGGTGTGCTCCCGGTCACTGCGTGCTGTGTCGCGGGGCTCCGACGTGCCCACAGGCTTCTCGGCGCGTCGCGCCGTGTTGCAGAGGGTGCCCTCTAGGCGGGCAGCTCTCTCCCCCTTTTCATCGAATTTGGGCAGTGGCACGCATGAGCTACACTACCGACCTCGTCGCCATTGTAAAGATGGGGCCCTAGGCCCTCATGCTGTGGTAAAGACGTGACACAGACACTCAGTTAGGGGTAGTAAGAATGGCCTTGAGCACGTGCGCTCGGCCTCTTTTTTTGGCAGCGTCATGTGACACCATGACGTCTGTGGTGGGTGGGTGTGAAGTATAGTACATCACTCCTGAACACTAGAACGTGTCCATGCTCGGACACTACACCCTCCAGGCCATTATGACAGCAGCATGCACAGTATACCTGAATGCATGCATGGATGAGCACACGAGTCCCACAGTGTTGTGTACGCAGTCCACTACATGAAAGCGAATTGTAAGAGCATTCTACTAGGTTTGGGTACAAATTTAGTTTGCTTTGGTGCAGTCACAATTGAAACACGTGCTTATTTTCTGAATGAGGGAATTAGTGTTAATCAAAACATGTGTTTGCCAGTTTACTACTAGTTTTGCCCCAGTTCAACTTCAAAACCACCTTCACACATTCTATTACTCCTCAAGCTGTTGGAACATTTAATTGAAGAGTCTTGGAATGCTTAGTTGTGAGCGCGGAGCAGCTTGAAAATGCTGTGCTCCATTAAGAACTGAGGGAGTTTGTAACTTTCTGTTGGGTGGGATGTTGTTCCACTTTCTAGTGCTTAGAGGGAGAATCCTTGGCTCCTGTTTTTTTTTCACCATTTTGTATCTCTTATTTTGAAGCTTGGCTATGTCTTGGCTTCTTGAACATACTGGTGCTTTAATTCTCATTGCTTTATAGAACGGTGAAGCAGGTTTTGCACTTACAGAAGTTATTAGATCCTTCTGAGTTGGGAGTGATGTGGTCATAGGTTCATGGTAGAGCAGAGTGGTCAGGTGCACAGTCCGGTTGCTCCTCAGCCCTGCTGAATCACTTACCTGGTATGAACAGATCCACAAGGGAGGTGTGGTCAGTGGTGTAACAAAACTTGAGGGGGCTCACCGCAAAGTACATATAGGGGGGCCCCTCCGGACTCACTCAGGAGCTGTCAGGGCAGGGTACTGTGCTGAGGGGGCCCCCCTGGAGCCTGCCCCACCGTCCTGCGGGGACTGCTTGTGTCTTTGTTACCCTATTGGGTGTGGTGGAGGATGATGGGTACAGCCAGCAGGTGAATAGGGTTGCCCATTGATATGTAGTAACTGGTGGAGCAAGATGTCTGGAAGTGGTAGCCTTTGTGGCTTGGGCAAGTTGGAAAAGCATAAACCCTAGAAAAAGAAGGTAGACAACTGCACCTCTCTACCGAGCCAAAGCCAATGTTGCAGTCTCAAATGAGAAGTCCAATCCCTTAGGTTTGAATAATACTTGTTTATCCTTCTAGTCTCCTGATCACTCAGATGGAGAGTTGGAGGGCAGGGAAGCAAGGTTACTTACTGGTAAAAGCCCTGTACATAAAGCATGTAATTAGCTAATGAGGGTGTCTTTTCAACTTCCTTCCCGACTGGTCTTTGATGACGTCGTCTCTTACTAAGAAGAAAGTGGACAAAAACGTGGGCAGCTGCATTGCATCACTGCAGTTGCCAGCCTATTAATTATGTACATTAAATACATGGCTGTCACACTATTATAGAAACTCTGTGCCTTCTTCTTCACCACAGGAACATACAGGACTACAGTAGGAATTTCCATCCTCTTCACACAGAGATTCAAACTTCGAGTATAAATAACTAGAGGGAGGTAGACTAATCCCAGGGAAAATGGGAAGGTGAAGAGACATAAAGGCTTATTTACAAGTCACTTGCGCCGCCGGTGCATCACTTTTAATATTGTAAATAAGCCCCACGGCGATCAGTTGCTATGCAACACTTGGCTGTTGGTGAACAGCACAAGAAAAACAACACAACACTCCGGATAGCCTTACATAGTCTAACATGTGTTTTATGCAAAACAGCCAATAAGCAAGCACAATAATGAGTGGCAATTGCCATATTAAAGGTCCGGAGATTCCACCTTAATTCAGTTGGCTTTTATAACACTGACATTCATATATTCAGTGATCATTTGCATGCAGTTTCTTTCTCAATACAAGTAATTGGGAGCAAGGATATATGTTATTGAGACTGCAACTAACTGATGCTAACTAATGAGCAGGTGCTAGGATCTTCTCATGAGATGAACGTTAGAAAACCGTGAAGTGCTGATTCTGAAAGCGTAGGCGGGCATTGATACCACTATTTCCTAAAATCTTGCGTCGTGGTGCCAATCCTCACAACGAGGCTACGCTTACTACACAGTGCAGAAAATGTGCAATTGTACAACACAAAATAAAATGCCTGAAGTGTATTAGAAACTTAGCCAGCCAGTATACAAGGTTCTTAAGGGCGTGGAGGCAGGCATACACACAACATGGCAATTCAGTGATAAAATGTAATGTTAAGGCGTACATAACCATTAGCATTTTACAATACATGTAACAGCGTTAAGGAATGGAAGCCAGTAAGGCTACATTCTCAACTTGAAAAAGAAAGGACAAAACACTTAATTCCTCATATGTTTGATGTCAAGTACAGTTAAAAAAAAAAGCAATAAGAATACCTCTACAAACATGTGTGCTATTAAAACTCCTTAGACTGACTCTTCTCTTTCAGTATAGCACATTTCAAGGAGCATATTTTTCTGAAAGAACAGCGAAAACAAATTGGGATTGATGATTCCTTTATTATTCTCATGAGCATTACATCTTATTTACCTCTTTCTCCTTGCTTTGCTAAAAGCAAGTTAATTGAGATCCACAACAATTTGTATTCTTCAAAATAAAACAAAACTGATATTCCAATTAAGTGTATCTGTGGTTCTATCCCTGACTGTGCCCTCGCCTCAAGGCTCTGTCTCAGGGACTGATCTTTTTTTAGGTCTCGCCTAGCGTATTGCGTAAGCAATCGCTATGCGAGAGATATAGAGAGCTGCTCCAGGAAAGCTTACCAAGGGGCTTTTCAATCCGGATTATGGACAGTGCATGTGCTCCGTGCATGTGCACAAACCAGCCACGTCACAAACCACCATTTGTCTGTGCCTCAGAGACTTCAAAGCTACCGCTCCCCGTCCCGCATCAGACTTCAAAGGAATGCGCTCCCCGCCGGATCACTGACAGAATATCGAGGAGCCAAATATCGACCTGCCAAAATAGCGGGAGAGTGAAAAAATTACTATTCCCACTCCAGAGAGTGCAACAGTAGGGAAAGCTTTGGATAGCGTAGGGGTAAAAATTACTATTCCCACTCCAGAGAGTGCAACAGTAGGAAAAGCGTTGGATAGCATAGGGGCAAAAATTACTATTCCCACTCCAGTGAGTGCAACAGTAGGGAAAGCGTTGGATAGCGGGAGGGTAAAAATTACTATTCCCACTCCAATGAGTGCAACAGTAGGGAAAGCATTGGATAGCGGGAGAGTAAAAATTACTATTCCCACTCCAGAGAGTGCAACAATAGGGAAAGCGTTAGCTAGCATAGGGGTAAAAATTACTATTCCCACTCCAGAGACTGCAACAGTAGGGAAAGCGTTGGATAGCGTAGGGGTAAAAATTACTATTTCCACTCCAGTGAGTGCAACAGTAGGGAAAGCGTTGGATAGCGGGAGGGTAAAAATTACTATTCCCACTCCAGAGAGTGCAACAGTAGGAAAAGCGTTAGATAGCGTAGAGGTACAAATTACTATTCCCACTCCAGAGAGTGCAACAGTAGGGAAAGCGTTGGATAGCGTAGGGGTAAAAATTACTATTCCCACTCCAGTGAGTGCAACAGTAGGGAAAGTAAATACTTCATATATGAATTAAATTAAATTAAATATTAATACCAATTACAAATAATATAAAATAATTAACAATTTTATATAATATATTAATTAATCAATTAAAAATACAAATGAAATTTAATTATTAAAATAAATTACCTACTAATACAAATTATTTAACAATTAACACTAGATTATTTAACAATAAATAAAAAATTAAATATTACAACAAAAATAAGCAATAAATACATTTTAAAATTTAATTATTTATAATTCAATTACTTCCCACACTATTCCCCAATAAACGCACAAACCACTACTGAAAAGAAATTAATAAAATTAACATAATTATCAATTAATCAATTAAATAAAACTATTGACCAATTATATTTTAATGAATTACCAATTAATAATTAATTTAACAAATACCAATAAATAAATTAACATATTTAATTAATTGTATTTAAATTACTTCCCACCCTATTCCCCTATAAACCCACAACCCGCTGCAGAAAATACATTATCAATTAATCAATTAATTAAAATGAATTACCAATTATATTTTAATTAATTACCAATTAATAATTAATTACCAATTAATTCAACATAAATACCAACAAATAAATTAACATATTTAATTAATTATATTTAAATTACTTCCCACCCTATTCCCCTATAAACCCACAACCCGCTACAGAATTATATTAAGTAAAAATTAAATTAATTAATTAAAATGAATTATAAAATAAATATACACTTTTCACTCATATAGTAACATAAAAACACTTTAAAAAATTCATATTAACTTACTTACCTCAAATTCGATATTTCTGTTGTCTATATTCTGTCCTATTGATATTTTGTCCTTTCTATATTTTGGATTCGATATTAATGCTATTCTATTCGATATTTTGCTATTCTATTCGATATTTTTGTAGTCTATAATCTGTCCATTCGGTATTGTGTCCATTCTATATTTTTAACTCGATATTTTGGCCAGTCGATATTTTTTATTCGATGTTATGACTGTATACCCCCCCCCGCCACAGCAATGCAGAGCGCTTGTTTATTTATTTAAACTTTGTGGTGACTCTACTGCCCTTGTTAGTGGTCTTGCTCCTCAAAGCTTTTCCAAGTTGCAGTTCCTTTTTTGTTGGTTTTGAAAGCTCGTCGTTCGACTCATCCAAGCAGTGCTTCTTATTACTTTATATTTTTCACATTGTCTCTCCTCATTTGACTTCTGTTGCCTCCCGCTACTCTGTCTCCCTCCCACAGCTCCTCTTCTCCCACTCGGCGCACAGCCTAATTTTGCTAAATTTGGACACTCCAGGCTGTAAGTGCACTATTACACGCACACTGTGCTTTGCCTACTATACAACATTTCTTTTAATATTTCTGTTACTTTTTTAAAGAACGTCTTACTGCACCTTAACTTACTTATATGCTTCTACAAATTTTATCTATTTAAGTGTCCAGCTACGCACTTCTCTGAATATTTGTTGTGACATTCTAGTCCTGAGATGCAATTGCACTAGAATACGCGTTCGCCATATAGCAGTGTTTAATTAAGTTACGGTGCGTACCAGCTTTTTAATGTTATAACTGTTGAACCAGCTGTTACTTAAATTTTTTAAGGAACATTGTCCTCCGATACTGCATTTACAGAATTCTAATTTCTATCTATCTGGTGCAGTGCAACAGCAGTACACTGCACCAGCTACAAATCACCGACGATGATAAATTTTTTTACATACATTTATTCTTCGAAAATGTAATGCATTTTATTGTGCAGCTACAAACTTCCCAGAGTGTCTGTGTTGAATTTTCATTAGTCCGGGATGTAATTGCACCGGGATACACGTAGGGGGATTACATGGACTTTCACACCCGTTTAAGCTTTATTACTCAAAATAGATATAATTTTGTTTCTGAAGTTAATTTGCATCACCAACCACTTTCCCCAACAGTAATGTATTTATCTTATTTTTTACAATACTGCAGTGACTTATCACCCATCCCCGGGCGAACGGCACCATCATAAGGCACAGTATGTATTGGTTGTATTAGAAGTGCTTCAGTTTGTACGCTCGGTAAGGAAGTACCGCTCTCTTTCTTCCTCAGCCGGTATATACTTTATTAAATGCCGTACACAAGAGCAACACTTATTTTAAAATTGAATAATATAATCCTAGATGGTTTTTCTGGTCGGCAAAAGTGGGAAACGGCACACAGCTGCCATAATGTATTTCCTTCTGGGAAACCTCCCCTCAAGCAATCCGTTTGACAGTCCGGCAGGAAGGCCTTTGATCACTATCTGTGTCACCATCTTTTGTTAATCTGCGAGCAGGAGCCCCAACCTAAACATTGATTGCTTTTCACCACATGCTGACACACTTAACACTTCCAACAAAGAACAAAGAGCGTACCCCGCCAATTGATAACGTGGTCCCAAATCTGGGATCCCAATGTATGTGGGGTGATTAACCTAGAGGTTGGCACTGCATATTACAAGATTTAACATGAGTCAGACATTTGCACGACAAAGTTTCTTAGCAAAATATAGCAATTTTTATTTTAGTGTAGAAAACATTTATGTACACCTATAACACATAATTATTTTATAAATATTTGCACAAAACACATGATCTATTTGAAAAAAGATAAAAATGACAAAATAGCATTCTTCTTTAACCTACCCAGCAACATTTCACGCTTCAATCATACTACCATTCTTTCAGTTTTTCACGACCTAATCTTACCTAAAGTTCAGACATTCCACTCTCATACCTCAATTCATACAGATTGTTCTGTTGTATGCCACATAAAGATGGTAAGTATGTGGCATAGAGCAGAGTAACGTTCCAGGCAATTAATCTTATTTAGGCACCTAATTGGTACTACATAGTGTGCCGTATTCCTGGAGCCACGAGCCGACGCGCGTTTCGGTGAATGGCCAAATGGGCCACACCTTCGTCAGGGCTGGGAGATGTTGACTGGGAGGAAGCGGGATAATAAATCTAAAAATAAAGACACAATGTCTTAGTATTTATCTATACAACAGTTTAGTTAATGAAGACATATATTATTCTAATGCATTTTTCTTTACCAAAAACATTAATAAACCGTTACTTTTGAGAACATGATTATCATCTTCAATCTTATACTTCTATAGTGGCCATTACGGCGGTGTGCAGTGCCAAACAAACCTAGGACCACTCCCTAAATCAGACTCCCTAACGGTGAGATCTGTGAGAGGCAATTAAGATAACCTGGGCTAAGTAACCAAGAGAGAACAACCAACACATTTTTAGCATCTTCCATACCCCGCATTAACTCACATTATACAGTATAATCATTCTAGAACACATGTTGACCAAACACAGAAAAACATTTAGAAGGCAACCTATTGGTCTTTCCAGGGCCTTAGATGTAGAGTCAAATAACATTAAATTAAATTAAAGTAGTGCAGTGAACAAACACAATATAGGATCTTATTAGGTTGTTTATTTGCCTTTTGATGGTTTCTAATCTAGGGAACGGTAACAAGGCTCACAGCACAGTTTACGTATATTAATTTTACCTGGTGTAGTTCGTTTGGGGTTTTTTTCTTTTTATTGAAACAAAGTATGGTCACAGGAGATTTTCGGCAAGGCAGGAAGCTATTAGAGAGAATATTTTTAGTTTATATAGTCTCCTACTTGATTTCCTCCCCCCAGCTTGCCAATACATTTTTATTAATTTCATTACCTGAAATACTGGTTTTTCTTTGCTAAATGAAGAATTCCACTGGGTTACAATTTATAGGTAAAACAAGATGCTGGAGATGGTTTGCCATTAAGAGTATTTTCAGTGGTGTCAAGCAGGCGTCCCTAAGATTAGATAATACTATGAGTTTACATATTGACCATAGTTTTAATAAGTGATTATAATTATTTTCTAATTAATACACACCACGAGTATTGGATCCGAGACGGCTAGTTTGGAACGTTCTATGTCCCCCAACGAGGCCGGCAAATGTCTGCCTAATAAAAAAAAAAAACAGTAGAAGACTACATTAGATTTACTGAAGCGTTTTATATGGGGAAAACCGAGCTATCGGTTAGTGTAACTTACTTGACTAGAGGAGCACGGCTCTATGTCCCGGGTGTTTCTACCGCGGCGTCTATGAATCAAGTTCTATTGTTGGCGCGTTCGTTAGCAGGTCATTCAGCAGAGCTGCCTGAAGTTTAAACATAAGAAAGAGAGAGGCAAGATGAAGGGAAACCTCTTTACGCGTTCTGTTTTAGCGCCTACGGGGGGCATTGACAGCGCCTACTTACTTGGAGTTCTTTCAAACAGCGTCCGTAAGTGGGGTTCCGTCGATAGACTAAATCGACCTATCCTCAGCCGGGGCGAGACTCGCACAGGCACCAAGCCTACGCGGTTTTAAATAGCCCGATTCTCGCGCCAACAAGCAGTCACTCAGCTGTTGAATGAAGATAGAGTGGAAAACGGACTACATGATTGTCCGCGGTGGCCATCTTTGAATGGGAAACGAACGATTCTATTTGGACCGTAATTCCTGTCTTCGGGAGGATATAACATTATTTCTTTTATACTCATTTAGCGCGATTCATTATAATTATATATGGCCAATAATATCATGTTGTTAAATTTTAAATATTAAATCCATTCTTCTAATTTGGTTAAATATTGGTTCACCATCCATTTTGTAATGGAGGAGCCGATATATTTATTTAGATTAAAAATAGGATAGTCTTGGGCATCTAAACCTTAGGACCTATTTGGTGGGACACTTAAATCTTCCTTTTCGGAGTATAGGCCGATCCATATAAAGTAAATCTGAATGCTGTAATCTATTAGTTGTGCAAATCTCGTGGTTGGGTATCACTCACTGTACTTTATTCAATTTAAGGCAAGATGGTAGCTTCTTAACTTTGTACCGATTTGTTATAAGAACAATACATTCCTCAGCTGGGCAATAATCCCGATTCACAGGAAAGCCTGATGCCAAGGGCATTCTTCGTTGAGTCCCCTATTTACAGAGTCTAAATAAAAGATCCAGAACACCTCACGTTTTTTTCTCAGACTTGTGGGGTCAGTGCCTGAATCTGCTTTTATTTTTTCGAGGATAAACCAGCGAAGGTCAAGTTCCCTGTGTTCTTTCTCAAGCCAGTGGGTAACCAGGGGAGCAGTGGTTTTCTCATTCCTGATATTAGATTTGTGCTCTCCTATTCGCGTTCTACACTCTCTGCCCGTTTCCCCAACATATGGGAGTTCACATGGACATAGGATTAGATATACGATATTGCTCGTACGACAGTTTGTCATGGTTGCATTTCGTCGTACAGATATCGTACGGTTGTTGGTGCTAACCGTTTCTCCCACAATGGCCTGTGGGCAAGCATGGCAGGTCCCACATTTGTGGTTTCCGTATATGGGTTCCAGTCCGGTAACAGAGGTTTGAGTGTTTTCCAGCGTTTCCTTGAATTTACCCTTGACCAGATGATTCTTTAGGTTGGGATTTTTTCTGAATGCAAAAATCGGTCGAGTTAGGTGTGGTTTCTCCTTTTCTACATTCAAAATATGCCAACTCGAATTGATGGCCTGTCTTATCTTGTGGTTCATCTCCGAGTGGCGAGTTATACACACAAGTTGGTTGGTTTTTTCAGAATTTCTTGGTATAAACATCGCCTCTCTGTCAGTGTATCTGGCCCGTTTAAAGGACTCTTTAATCAGTCTGGCAGGATAGCCTCGAAATCGAAGTTTTTCCTGCAGGATATCTGCTTGGGTCAGGAAGCTCTCCATATCAGAACAATTTCTCCTAATGCGCAGAAATTGACTGTATGGGATGCTATCCCTCTGGCTCCGTGGATGGAAACTGGAGTATTGCAGTAGGGTGTTCCGAGCCGTAGGCTTCGTATAGAGTGATACTTTAATTGCTTTTTTGTCATGCTCGATCCAGATGTCTAGAAATTCAATTCTGACGGTGCTAGTGTGACTTGTAAATCTCAAATTAGCATCCGCTAAATTGAGCCATTGGATGAATTCAGAAAGTAGTTCTTCCGTCCCCCTCCAGATGAAAAAGATATCGTCAATGAACCGTTTCCAGTTCATGACGTTCTCGAAGAAGGGGGCCAGTTCATTGAATATGTTTGATTTCTCGAATTCACCCATGTATAGGCACGCTATGCTTGGGGCACAGCTAGCCCCCATACTGACTCCAGCAGCCTGCCTGTATATGTTGTTATCAAATTCAAAGTAATTCTCAAAGAGAACTATCCTTAGGCATTGCAAAATAAATTCGCCGTTGGTGATCTCGGGTTTTCTGGAGAGTATGCTTTCAATGGCTTCATATGCTCCTTTCTGGGGTATATTGGAATACAATGATTCAACGTCAAGAGTGACCATTATTTCAGAGTTATCTTGGAATGGTAGTCCTTCTATTTGTTGGATGAGATGTCCTGTGTCCCTTACGTACGAGTCTAACTCAGTTACCAATGGGTTTAGAAATCTGTCGATATATTTTGACAGTGGCTCGGTGGCAGAGCCAATGGTAGAGACGATAGGTCGCATAGGGGGATCAGTGCTGCTTTTATGGGTCTTTGGCAGCCCATATATGATGGGCATTTTGGTGTTGCTCGGAGTAAGGAATTCTGCTTCTGCCTCACATATGTATTTTTGATCAACCCCTCTTTGGACAAGTTTTAGAATTCGTTTTTTTAGAGTGTTCTCAGGATTTCTGGTAATTCGAATATAATGGCCAGACGCGGAGAGCAGTTCGGTCATTCTTCTTTTGTAATCTTTGGTGTCAAATACAGTAATACCACCCCCTTTATCACATGGTTTAATTGTGATGTTTTTATTCAATTCAAGCTCTTTCAGGGCATTTTTTTCAGATAGGGGCAGATTTGCTTTTGGTATTGGGACATATTTGGTCACTTTATTGATTTTGTTCATGACAGTCTTTTCAAAGATATTCACTTCTGGACCCACCATTTCCAACGTTGGTGTAAATGAAGACGGGGGTTTGCACCCGGATCTGTTGTTTTCATTATTTGGAGGTTGGGTTTCCAGAAAGAATTTTTGAAGGCGCACTTTCCTAAAGAATAATTGCAGATCCTTGTTTAACTCAAACTTGTTAAAGTTTGCTGATGGTACAAAGGATAGACCCCTCGTTAGGAGTTGGATAGCCATTGGATCAATAGTCTCACTTGATATGTTGAACACAGGGAGCCCCCTTATGTTCGCCAGTATTAATGGTGGCGAGTCTGTACGTACATCTGCGGCTGTCCGCGACCCTGACGGTAATTCCTCGTCTGAGGTGCTCTTGATGGAGGACGGGTGTTGCCCCGGCGGTTCCCTAAAAAACGGTTTTGTTGGTGATTGTAGTTACCATTTCTGTTTCCCCGGTTGGTATTGTGTCCCTGGTTGGGGTTATGACCTTCATCATAGATGGGATCATAGTCATCAGTTAACACTTAACACTTCCCTCTCAAATCCCAGACACTGGTCTACATTCTTTGTATGCTTCCTCAACTAACTTTTTTATATATTAACTTTATTCTTCATGCTGACTTCTGATGCAACTTGGGGTCTTACTTCTGCTTCACATACTTTTATGCTTTCCAGAGTATAATACA
Organism: Lissotriton vulgaris; assembly: GCF_964263255.1. Lineage (NCBI taxonomy): Eukaryota > Metazoa > Chordata > Amphibia > Caudata > Salamandridae > Lissotriton > Lissotriton vulgaris. Next base: position 2,421 of record NW_028241151.1, on the reverse strand, counting down.
ATTGTGTACCGCTATGAGCTTCCCCTACCGTGTAAGGTAATTTTTCATCAAGCCCAGGATTTATGTGCACTCGGATATACCGCACACTACATAACATTGTTTAAATAAGTTACAGTGCGTTCTAGCCTTTTAATATTTTCACTAGTACTGAAAAATCATTTTAACACACTGTTATGCTTCCCTTAATATAGTGCATTTTAGTAACAGTTCCAAGTTATAAACTATGAAACCTTATGTTGTTTTGTGCATTTTAAAGGCCCATTACCACCACCTCCACCACCACCATGTCCACCACCGCTACATCCACCACCACCATGTCCACCACCACCACGTCCACCACCACCACAGCCGCCACCACCACATCCACCACCACCACGTCCACCACCACCATGTCCACCACATCTACCACTACATTCACCACCACCACACCCAGCACCACCACGTCCACCACCATTACCATCACCACATCCACCACCACCACGTCCTCCACCACCATGTCCACCACATCCACCATCACATCCACCACCACACCCACCTCCACCACCACCACGTCCACCACCACCACGTCCACCACCACCATGTCCACCACCACGCCCACCACTGCGGCCACCACGAGGCCACTACCATGTCTACCTCCACCACCACCACATCAACGTATCTATCTATCGCACTCACTCTACCTATCTATCGCATCACCACAGCATTACTCAGCACCACCACAGCATCACTCAGGGGCACCACAACATCACTATGCGCTACCACAGCATCACTGAACGCCACCACAGCATCAATCTGTGCAACCATTCAACAACAACTGGTTCAAATATGTTCTCACAATGTTTCAAGCTTTATTACAAATGTCACAAAAAGATGTTAATATTTCACTTCTGTTCTTGAATTTTCATCACAATAAAATACACTGAACATAATCTTCACAAAAGTTATTTACAAAAGTTTAAGCTATTGCCATTATAAATTCCAATAACTTTTATTTAAGTATTTATTATTGAAAAAAAATAAAAGCCATTGTTATTTGTAATATCAATACATCTAAGTCACATAAATACAACACATATTGCATTACAAATGCTATAGGTGTCACATTTGCGAAGGTTATAACTATTGGCATTGTAAATGACAAAGCTATTAATTTCGCTATTTTCAAAAGAAACACATAAATAAAAAATGTGTCATTTACAATACCAATAGCTCAAACTTTCCTAATGCGAGACCTATTGTATTGCAAATGCTTGTTTTTAATGTAATGTGTTTATTAAAGTAAGAGCAGAGTGCACATAAGAACCAACAGACCATTTCATTAGCACAATATTAAAGAACAAAGAGAGTAAGCAATCAAAAGGAAGAGAAAAGAGAAAAGAAAGTATTCAACAAAAAAAAGTCCTGAATCAGTTTTTCATCATTTCTATAACACAAGAGTCATGAAAGCAACATGGCGGGAAGAAATAAATAAGAAAAACAATAAATTAGGAGCAATATGCTATACCTTGGAAATAGGTTAGGCTCTATCCCTTAACATTGAAGACAAATATCTGGCAAGTGGTGCCCATAATATGTCGCATTTGGCAGATAAACAGGTAGAATTTATTTATTTATTTATTTATTTATTAGGCTTCTAAAGCGCGACAGCTACCCAAAAAGGGTTTCCCGGCGCTGAAAAGATACTAAACCAATTAGCGGATCATAAAGCTCTGCGGAGAAGCGGGAGCAACTTACTGATTAAAAAGCCATGTTTTTATGGCTCTGCGGAAGTGGATGTAGCGGGTTTCCAAGCGTAAGTTCAGAGGGAGAGCATTCCAGAGTTTGGGGCCCAACAGGGAGAATGATCGTCCTCCAATCCTCGCTCGGCGCACTTTGGGCACACAAAAGAGGCCTTGAGATGAAGATCTCAGGCAGCGAGTCGGCGTGTAGGAGTGCACGAGGGTTTGTAGGTATCTGGGGCATTTCCCCATTTGATTCTGTGCATGAGGCTCAGTGTCTTAAATTTGACTCTGTTTTTGATTCTCAGCCAATGGAGTGCCTTAAAATGTCCAGACATTCGTTCCATTCTGTGACACTTGCAGAGTAGTCTTGCAGCGGCTTTCTGAACAAGTTGAAGGCGTCTCATGACTGCCTGTGATGACCCCAATTAGAGGACATTTCCGTAGTCTAAACGGGAGGTGATTACTGCGTTGACCACGGACTTCTGTGTGTCGACAGGCAGCGTCCAGATGATTTTCCTGAGCCACCTCAGAATGGTGAAACAGGTAGATGTTAAGTTGGTAACTTGGGGCTCCATGGTTAGGCCATTATCAATGATAATGCCCAGATTGCGTACTTGGTGCGAGGGAGTGGGTAAGGAACCCATTTCTGAGGGCCAGTGTCTTGGGTTCCAGAGATTATGACAAGACAGGTTCCACCACT